>NW_017386028.1:133904-181230 GCF_000237925.1 Schistosoma mansoni | reverse complement strand
ATCGTGGATGCGCACTGCCACTGTAGGAGTCCCACAATAGGACGAAATGGTCGTCCAGTGCTTCCGGGTTTTCCATGGTTGTCTAGCTTCAATTGTCTCATGATTTCAACTATATAAAATTACTAAAATCTCCACAAAACCCCATTCTGAAAATAATAATAGTCGAATACTCAATAATAACTATATTTGGAGTATATTTTCTCTAAATTTTCATGAGGAGCTAGCAACCTTTAGTGTCGATCATTTTGAGAATGAGATGGTGACCCATGGTTGATAAGGGATGATGATCCTTCAGTATCGAGAAATGATTGAAGCTGAAAAACCTAATCATGGAAATATACTATGCGCACAGTTACTAAACAAATTCGCTACCAAAGTAATAATAGTATACAAATAAGCATTAGAGATCGAATAGCTTATGAATGTTAAATCTCTACTCTGATTATTTATTACTCTTTTTTTAATTACAACTTTAGTTCTTACTAGCCCTTCCAAATAACTACCGAACAATATTAAGTCGATCTACCTATGTGAATAGATATAAGGATGTCAATTCCAAATGGAGTCAAGGTCGTGGTTAAAAAAAGGATCATTTTTATTACTCCGATCGATAGAAAGTGACCTCTTTCAACAAATATACCACTTGAAGGTCGCTTCCGTAACTTGACTGATAAACAAATAGAATGACAAAACTAATTATTTGGAATTTCATAAAATTTACTTTTAAGTATTGATTTTAAGAAGTAAATTATGTTTACAACTTTCATGAAACTGTAATCTAGCTCATAAATCAAATAAACGAAATGAATATTACAAATAACCATCAAAAGTTATTTATAACAAATTGTAATGAAGAAAACTAGTAAAAAAAAGGACACCATTTTATGACATAATATACAGTCATAGTGTTTTAATCATTCTCATATGGCTAATACACCTTATAGATTGATGTGGATATTACTTAACTACTATTTTTAGTAATATTCATTAGTGAATTTCTCCAAGAAGAGATAAATGAGCAAACAAAATGCCTTATCAACTATTTAGTTGTGCCTATTTTTCAATCCATGATATTTTTTTTACTTCTCTTTTACTTTATTCCCATATCACTGATTTACAAGAGTATGTTTATACTTTAGAAATTTATCTCTCAAAGATTATTCATGATAACAACCGTAACCATTGATATAACCTCTTGAAAATCGATTTAACTTACTCTTTTGATAAATAAATATTAAAAACAATAATAAGGGTGAATAAATAACGTGATCGACAGTAATAAATTAAGATTGACCTAAATTTTTGTTCATAATTAATTTTTTTTTACATCTTTGATCTATAATTCCCATTTTCCTATATCACAATGAATTCATTGAACTAAATAGTCTTTTACAAAAACAAAATGCTAATCAGAAGAGTGTAGTAGAGTGGGTGGTTTTATACTACTCTTTAATATATGTATTTTCCCATTTTTCACACAGCAGTTAACCTTATATATATATAGCGAACAGTGTAACCTATTATATGTATACAGTAATCGTGGAAGTGAGATTATCTCTTCCCATATAGCTTAAACTAGTAATAATAATAAGTTCAAAACTCCGCCTGTAGCTCCTCCGGGGGTTACTGCCGGTCCCAAGCCCGGGTAAAGGAGGAGGGTTGAGCATGGGGTTAGCGACCCCATTCCGTAGAAAACCAACTCGCTAAAAAAACGCTAACCAGAAAATAATAAGTTCAACTGTTCGCTTTACTTTTAAAGTCTTTTTTTTAATTCTATTTATTTTTATCACAAAATGAAAACGCCCATTTTTATTTAGGATAACTGAATATAAAGTTCATGGGCATGTTTATCATTATATATTCGTTGAAATATATAAAAATAAATACTTTTAAACAAAACATATTATTTCCAGATGATTAAGAAGTAGTAAACAACAGGAAACCTGAATTTTATGTTTTATTCTTGATGAAATAAGGTGGAAAACAAAAATTGTAGGAAAAAGTATAATAAATCAATAGTTGAACATTCAATTGACTAACTGATTGGTTGATTGATTGGTACTAATATATAAACCTGAGCGGTGAAGCTTCTGTTTCAAATCAATCATGTATGTTTTTAGAATAAACTAAAAGGTACATGCACGTAACGTAAATATGAATGATATCTATCGAAGCTGTGTGTAGTGAATTAGAACCGATAACCACACTGTTGAACAATACTATTGTAAGAAGGTTGAAGGTGACATACATGAAGTAAGGAATTAGAAGGAATTAATAGTAATGTCTGTTAATAATTTGAAGCAGTCAGTCCTTTTAAACAGTGATGAATATCATATCTGTTGAACAAGTTGTTTGGTTATCATGACTCAGTACCTTAGTGGATAATGAATCAGAATTTAAAAAAATAAGTACTGAGATGAAGATATATTCAAATGATGAGTCCCAAATTCAACAAAACTTATATATAGAACTCCACTGTCACTCATTCTTCAAACATTTAGTAAAAGATATAACTACCCGCAGTATATCAACGCATCATCTCATTGAACCCATCCGAAAACTTCAATGATAACTACACCTTAATTTGTGATACTCAACCAGAAAACGGACAGAAAAATGTCTGAAATTGCTGCCTACTTTACACTTGGCAAACATTGAAAGCGTTGAGTATAACTTCAGCCTGGGAATAATTAGAGGGGAAAACGTTAGCGTTGAAATGGAGTAGATTTTTGGAAATCTGATTTTCTTTTGACTAACTGGGAGACATTTTTTTACTTCAAGATAAGTTTTTAAATGAAAAGAAAAACATTGATTTAATATTTTGTCAGTATATATCAATTTTATGTATAAAGCCTTTGTTTCCTTACATTTGAACTCATCGATTAGGCTTGGGGAAGTATTTAAAGTTATTCGTTATTACCGTTGTTGTTTGAAATACACCTATTCACAATGTCGTAATAGTGGAAAAGTATACCCGAAACTCGGAAACTTAAAGTATCACCAAGTTTCTCAATTTCTATCGTTGTAAAATGCTTAAGAACAGTCCTGAATATCATCATCGGTAAACTACAGACCCTTACAAATAATACTATCACATCTATTGAACAAGTTATGTGGTTATTGTGACTCACTACCTCAATGAAATATGCATTTGAAGTGATGGGTACTGAGTTTGAATCTCAACCTGGACATTAACAATCTATCTGATAATGTGAATGGAATGGAATAGAGTTTTGCTCAACCTCGAACGAAGACCCTGAGTTCGATCCTTAGTAGGTTGGTGAATACGCGCTCGTGAAGAGTCCCATACTAAGATGAAATGGTTGTTTAGTGCCTCCTGGTTTTCAGCAGTTGTCTTATTAAAGTCAGTTCATAATGTAAGCTATTTTATCATACTTTAGTATTCTACAGCCACGTACATTCATGGTTTATTTTGTATTCTTATTTTTAGTCATTTTTCGATTGCCGATGTCATTTTATGATGAAAACTGTCTTAAAGGAAGAACAGATACTCAAGTATGCTATGATTTTGATGTAAATAAACATATTCTGTATTATAATCTAATTATAGAATAAATAGTATGAAAATCTAAAAGAATGTGAAAACCATTACATCCCACTTTGATGATAGACTGTTTAAGTTTTATCGAAATATTTCGGCTTTTCTATCGGCATAATTAGTGTTTTAAGACGATAATTAAGATAGATAACATCTAAGGATAATTTCGGTTAGTTTATGAGTTGATCAGTATTAACAATGTCAACTATTAGGAACTAAGATAACTACTTTAGATATAGTTTAAGTGATATGATATAATTTTAAGTTTTTACGTTCATTAGTGACTCATTGTATAGAACAATTGACTTTAAGACACTGAGTCACAAGTTTTAACTTCTCATCACTCCATTCACTTTACTTTGGTAAAGTGGATAGTATCAATGTTTTTCACACTGGATGATAATATCACTTAAGACTCAGTAAACAGCTACGTACCTGATAAGTGAATTACATTTTAAAAAAGTTGATCTCCACACAGGATACCAATGAGAAATTCCAGATTTAATAATATCTTACATTAAAATTAGTATTTAGCGGTAGTACAAGTCAGCCTGAAATGTATCTTACATCTTGTATTAATTAGCGTGGAATTGTAGTAAAATGTTAGAAACTGTCAAATTATTTCTAAATATTTAAAAATAGTTCACCAATAGTCCCTCAACAATCAACTTTTTTTCATATTTCTAGAAAGTTTTTTTTAAAAATAGTCATATATTGAAACATGTTCTTGTTGTATAAAGCCAAGCTTTGAAGGTGATTAAAATAAACGAAAAATAAATTTAACATTATTATAAAACATCGAGTATTAGAATCAAACGTTCAATGGAGTTGCTATTTTGTTTTATTATTGAAAGCAGTTTAGTAAACGCCTAAAAAAATCCATCTTAATAAAAATGTAAGGGATATGATTAAATTTTATCGCTAAGTATATACTTACATTTGGTGAATATTATATTTGCTAAGTTCTATTATTGATCTATAAATCTTCCATTGCCTTCCGAAGTGATAATTACCAGTATAAACGTTAGAAAAAAGCGTGTGGCCTATTAAGATTTTTTCCATATGTTCCTTAATTGATTCAGCTAGTAATCTGGGACGTTGATTGGTCGTTGATGATGGATCTGATATTAATGCCTTTATCCACTATTGTATTGGCTATTTTGTTGACCTGACCTTGTAATCATTTATTGTTCATCTCATTGGTTAATGAATAGGACTTATGTCAGTAAACATCTAAAAAATTACCTTGACTCCTACGCTAGAATATCAATTGAAGATGGATTTAAATGTAGTTCTTGGTCGGAGTAGCAATATCAAATTTCAAGTTACTAGTTTGTGACCCAACTCCACCTGTAGCTCTTCTAGAGTTACTGCCGTTCTCAAGCCCACCCAAAGGAGGAGAGTTGCACATGTGGTTAGCGAACATATCTCGTAGAAAATAACCTTGCTGCAAAAAACGCTAACCATAATAAACAATTTAATCCATCAAAACTCTGCATTGGAAGTTGAAAGATCTTCAATCAGAAGAATTATGACACCTCATGGTGAAGCCGAGATACTTCAGAAGTCACGAAGCCGTTACCCATCCTAACAAATAAGGCAACTATTAATATAAGTATATGGAATTATCGGACAATGTGGGAAATCAAAAAGACCAGCCAAATAGCAAGGGAAATGAAGAGATACAACCTGGCGGTTCTCGGAATCAGTGAAACCCATTCGACCCAAGATGAACAGCAAAGGCTAGATACGGAAAAGATGCTACTGTACTCCGAAGTTGCTATGGTGCTGTCCAAACAAGCACGAAATGCACTTATAGCATGGGAATCCCATGCATCCACAATAATCAAAACACCATTACAAACAAAGAAGGAGGGGATCACAATGAATGTTATCCAGTGTTATGCACCCACCAATCATAGCAACGACGACAATGAGGATCAATCCCATGAGAAGATACAATCAATCATAGCAAAGTGCCCATGAAACGACCTCACCATTCTGATGGAAGACCTTAACGCCAAAGTGGGAATGAACAACACCGAACATGAAGATACCATGAGACGACATGGAATGGGTGATAAAAACGAGAATGGAGATATTTGCAAACTCATGTGCATTGAACAGATTGTTTACAGCCTCCCTACGAAATACTAACAAACTCAACGAATCCAAGATAACTCTCAACAACAGCTTCCAAGCCTTACACGATCCGATGAAAGAAGAAACTACGATGGAGGACAACTAAAAAGGGATCAAGGAAGCATTAACTTCAACGTGTCAGGAGGTTCTGGGCCGCAACAAGCATCATCATAAGGAATGGATCTCTACGGAAACCGTGGACAAGACTAAATAAAGGAAGAACAAGAAGACAGCAATTAACAACAGTCGAACAAGAGCAGAGAAAGTCAAGGCACAAGCTGAATACACCGGAGCAAACAAGCAATTGAACAAGAGTATTAGAGTTGACAAGAGAAAATGTGAGGAATACCTGTCAGCGACAGCGGAAAAGCTACAACAGAAGGAAATATGAGACAGCTATAGGATACAACGAAGAAACTAGCAGAGAAATATAGTAAACGAGAGAGATCGGTCAAGGACAAAGAAGGCAAGACAACCACTGATATTCAAAAACATTGAAACAGTTAGGCAGAATGCTATGAAGAACTCTTGAATAGACTAGCTTCACTGAACCCACCGCCTGTCGAAGCAATACACACACCTTCCTATAGTTGTCACTCCACCACCGGTCGAAGAATCCACCATGATCATCAGACAAATAAAGAGTCGGAAAGCAGTATGACCTGACAACATACCGCCTGAAGCGCTAGAGTCAGACACAGAAGTAATTGTAAATGCGCTCCACGTCCTATTCAGGAAGATTTGGGAGGAAGAAGAAGTACTACAGACAGACTAGGAAGAAGCATACCTCATCAAGGTACCAAAGAAGGGAGATCTGAGCAAATGTATAACTACCATTGATAAGAAGAAAAGTTTTCAAAAGAATGTTACTGAACCGGATGAAAGATTCAGTGGACGCCCAACTTCCAGATCAACAAGCTGGATTCCATAAGGATTGGTCGTGCACAGACCAAATCGCGACACTACGGATCATCGTCGAACAATCACTTGAGTGGAACTTGTCACTATAAATCACAGCGTGGATAGGACAATCATGTGGAACCTTCTTCGACACTATGGTGCACCTGTGAAAGTCGTCAATATCATACAGAATTCGTACGATGGATTACACTGCAAATTCGTGAATGGAGGACAGCTGACAGACGCATTCCAAGTAAGGTCCGGGATCATACAATACTACTTACTCTCCCCCCTTTCTTCTGATGGTTGACTGGATTATGAAGACCTCGACATCTTAGGGGAAGCACATAATAATTAATTATTAGATAAACGAATTAGCAATCTGGATCTTATTCCTCATTGTTTACATTCAATTTTAATCATCCTTTAATATCATTCACGAAGAAATTCAGATAAGAATGATAAATTAGAACATCGACAGAGTTCATAACTAAAGGAATTTACATGGTATTTATCAGCTGGATGACCTTAGAATCACATGGCTTCAATAGTTCATAGATTGTGATAAGATCACAACCCATTTCACGGTATATTGGCACTAAATGAATAAGTAAATAATTCAACAACCGAATAGTATTAACATTCATCCATTTACATTTCCTTCTGATCATTTGTCATTACCAGTCATGCAACCAACTATTTCACACATTCTCGCTCACATTGTATTGGTTGAACAATTAATAAATTATTCATATTGTACGATTCATATGAATATTCTTTTTTCATGGATGAATGATTCCTTAGTTGCCAAGAAATTATCTTATTAAAGTTTACCATAGTTTACAAACACCTAGTCAATACTACAATCAGTGATATACTTGATGCCGAACCAAGGGATTTTGATAAATTAATCAGTCCAATGGATAGTAGAAACAACTGCGAATCAGTTTGATTGGTTGGATGCCGTCTCAGGGGTCTAAAGGTTAATCGTTAGAATTATCTGATGAGATAAGAATAGAAGCTTCATATAATAACCATCAGAAGCTGTTTAACCTCATCTGATCCGTTACCAGTAGTAAACCTATTATCGGATAACCAATCTATGAAGTTCATAAGATATTAACTGGCGATCATCAAAACAACTTGAGCACTTCGAAAACGTTTCAGTTGGTTTATTGATCCAGAAACTTCAATTGTATCGCCCTGTAATTCATGGTTGGCGAACACTAATCGATCTAACGTAACGAAAGCCTAAAGGGAGTTTCAAACCATAAAATTTTACAAGATGTTCTGTCCGGATAAATCACCCAGGTACTCTCCAGAAATAGAGAACTAACTGAAAACGTAGGAGAAAATGAAATCAATCTGGTCGGAAAGTTTGAGTATGTTGTCATTTGTGTGGGTGCTGATTGCGGTGTGAAATACGAAACCAATCTAAGTATGGTGACAGCTAGAATGACTCATACGAATCTAAACCGCCTTCTGTCTTGCGTAATTTAATTTTGATCATAAAAATTGGATGAACAACTTTTATGTGTGACTGATTTCTCCCAATGTTTAAGAGAGCTGGTTTCTCAAAGCTCAGAACGATCCATAACTTCAAACTCAGATGAACATAATTCGTTCCAAATAACCACTTAGTATCGTGTTCACAAAAAGCAGATGAAACCTGAGTACATAAATCTACACTTCGTTAATGAGCCAAAATTAATCAATATTCGAGGGATGAATTGTAAACAGTGGTAATGCTGAGTACGTGATACTGAGTTTCGGAAACTAGTGGGAAAACAGTTAGTTTATGACGTATTAATGAAAAACTGAAGGTTAACTTATTGGGTTAATATCTGTTTGCACGCTATTTTATGGATTAAATCTTATAAGTCATGTAACTGTAGTGTATAAAACTGTCCTAGTCATTACTTATAATACAAATCAATGACAAACCTATTGTCTTTTGCTTTTGTGGCTTTCAATAAATAAAATTTAGGAGCTGAAAATGACGGAAATTTTTGATGATTTCATTCATATTACAACTGTATCCACTAATATTGCTTATTACCATTTTTTTCGTATTTCCTATCGATTATTCCTTCATCTAATCATCATTTTGTTTTGTAGGGAGAATTCTCTGTCACGCATTTGTATCAAGCAAATTCTGTATAATGGATGAAAAAAGATATTTTGATAAGTCAGTTGACTATACGTCGTAAATCAGATTACTTAACAATACTAAGAATGAGTTGAAATCATAAATGATTCTTGAGTGTATTTGTGTGTGTCCAATTGTTTACAAAAGGACTGAAACTTGACATAGATTATGGTTCAGTGACTAACTCGACAGTAAAAAATCCAACTTTATATTTATCAATAATTCAAATATGAGAATAGTACTCATAGAATTGGACAATACACATTCATGTAGCATAGGAACAACCTGGAGTTTGAAGATCTAGCACACCAGTGACTGTAACAAACATAATATCAACGTGTAGAGCTGTAAACAACAAAAACTTTTCATAAAATCTACCTTGAAAAATTAACATTCCAAAACGACAATGAGTAAAAATAATAATTTGCTAGGCGGAATGTGAAATTAGGATATAAAAGAGATAAAAAAAACGAAAATATAAAACCACCTACTTGTTGGTAATTTTGTGATGTATCCAAATTTTTTGAAATATTTTGACCTGTTGTATCACTCAACTTTGATGGTATTGACAAAGAATATTTTCTTGTTGGTGGTGGTATACTACTAGAGTGTTTGTTTGTTGAAAAGGTTAATTTATTCGAATGACTAGTATATTTTTTTGAATTCATTTCCAATTGTAATTCTTGTGCTTTTTTCAATGTCTCTAAAACTACTGGATCAGTGGAGATGTAACTTGTTGAAGGACTTTTCAATTTCATTCTGTAGTCTTCTTAATTATTGATTTTATCTATTTTCCTTGTCTTGAATGTATTTGTAAGAAGAAAAAACAGGTAATTTGTAGTTTGCAGTATTTCGTCTTAAATTAATGACGCTAGTAATAGCAAATAATCATTAAATTTGGTAAATAAGCACATTATTATTGGTAATGACCATTCTCATTACGTTACATTACATTATATATTTATTAACAAATTCAAATCAACTGTTTGTCGCAAATCATTCATGTATTATTCTGTTTATTATTTGTTTTTTCTAATGTTTCAGTAATCTTTTTTCAATATTAAAATAGCAAGAATTCGACTTGATATTTAAAATTCATTATCCATTCTTATCCAATAAGAATTAGCTATGGTCACATGACTACTAAAGCTTATACAATAATCCAACCAATCACAGTGCAGCATTTCAGCTTGTGTACTTTCACCTGTTAAAAATTCAAATAAAAACCATGTAAGTATACTAAACATCATGATTTGAGTGTTTATTACTAAACTTTAATTATAGATTAAATATTGCTATTATATCGTATCCATCATAAGTGTACTTCAAAGGTGGTATTAGCAATCTGTTAATGTTAATGCAGTGAAATATTTTCCTTTAAAAGACTAAAAATTATTAAGACTGATTTCTAATTCATGATATTGTAAATTGGTGGTACTTCCAAACATTAAGTTTTTTGTAGAACTACCTGAAAACATAAATTATTTTCTTTCTTCCGTTCCACAAGTGTTGACTCGGTACATATACGAGGGAGGGTCTGTATCAGCAATTAAAGGTACTTCGAGATTAATTCTTTTTTCGTTGTTAATTGTTGAGTCATAATAATACTGTACAAATAAACACTTATTACAGTCAGGTAATATCTGGATAGGCAGTTCTCTAATCTTTATAATCCGATTGTTTTCGCAACATGGCCGACTGGATCTAAGCTCCTCTTCAATAACAGTGACGTTACTTTCGTTACCATATTAATTTTCTTATTTTCTAATGATAAATTTTGGAAATTCGCTCGTGTAACTGAAAATGTACCAATTAATTAGCGAGTTGTTCGAACATTCTACCTTCAACCAGTAGGATAATGAGTCAACATCTGCTCTGTCAACCTTAATTTTATCGGATGTACAGTATGTCTAATAAACAAAAATGTATGTATCATAGTTGAAAGCGTGAGTCAATTGAAGCTAGACCACCATAGAAAACTTGGAAACACTGGACGGCCGCTTCGTCCTATTAGGGGACTCCTCAGCAGTGCGCATCCACGAACCCGCCCTCGCGAGATTCGAACCCAGCACCTACCAGTCTCGAGCCGAAGCCCTTAACCGATAGACCACAGAGCCGGCCGGCATCCTACGATGTTAATGTCTAACTTCAACTGATCCACGAAGTTGAGCAACCACTCACCAATTGTCTTCAGTGAGTTCCTATCTCACAACAGACGTTGTTTTGAACTCCACTGGTCACTGCTTCTCACTAGAGCTCCTAGATATACTTCTCGAAGTCACTAGTGAGCATATGATTATTTTAATTATAGAAGGGGTTTTGTGGAGATTTAGTATCCTTTTAGTTGGATAACAGCTCAGTGGTCTGTCGGTTAAGGGCTTCGGCTCGAGAGTGGTAGGTGCTGGGTTCGAATCTCGCGAGAGCGGGTTCGTGGATGCGCACTGCTGAGGAGTCCCATAATAGGACGAAGCGGCCGTCCAGTGTTTCCAAGTTTTCCATGGTGGTCTACCTTCAATTGACTCACGCTTTCAACTATGATAATACTAAATCTCCACAAAACCCCTTCTATAATTAAAAATGTATGTTACTACCGGATCTGGGTCAACATCTTCATACTAGTTGAACTACTTGGTGATCATCTTAACTTAATAGAGTAGTAGATAACAACTTGAAGTTTCAACTGATACGTGCTGGAGTCAATTCTATATGTACATGTGGACGTCGAAATTGGACTGTAGATATATCCAGCTGATAGACTTCAAATAGAATCAAACGTGCATCTTGAAGACATTGCTAGCTACAACCCAAAAATGATATTTGTTTTGATATAAAAAAACTTGATCGATAACTACATTAGACATCGGTAGTTTAAAATAAACTAATGTAAAATGAACCTATTTGATCAAAGAGTAGGTTTTTAAATCCCCTCTAGAGACCTTAAGGCATGGTCGAAAAGTCATGTCATTGATTCTCGCTTATGTGTTACATGTTGTCGCGGATTTGTAATGTCGTTTTTTATCGGCTAATCTCAGTATTTTTCCGTCACATGTTAATTTTTGTAAAATTTATACGTGTTACATGGCGTTTATTGCAGTCTATTGGTTGCCTGACGTATTTGGAGCTGACAACCTGGATGAATGTTTAGCCAGCCTAACTTGGTAATTTGTAACAATGCAAACTCAGGCAAGTGAAATTCATCATTTATCAAGTCAAAAATAGACCGAAATTATAGTTTCAAGCAAAAACAAGCTGTAAAATAATTGACATATGACTCACCTCCCTTATTATGGTAATGATGAACATGTGTGTTGGTAGTTCTTTATAAATTGTAATTGAAGCAGTTGAGAGTCAAACTATTCATGAAACTTGTAATGGTAATAATAACCATTCCCTGCGACGTTTCTAATGCGAGTTTGTTTTTCTATTGCAGGGCAACAAAGAGTAAACGCACTGGAAAAAGATGAAGAAGCCCTACGCGATCTGAACGAGCAGAACAATGAATAAAACTATTTTGTAGTAAGTTTCCCCTTTTGTACTCGAACCGTGTCTTTCAATTTTAAAAATATATCTGTTGTGCCAGTACACTGTGTTCTTACTTCAACGGCACTTACCGGTCCTGATTGTAGTGTTATTGTTTCAAATCGCTCCTGCTTCCTAGTGAACGTCAATATATAGTTCAAATGGTTGTGGACGGAATAGAAGAAGCTTTCGCTTAACGGGCTTCCGTGTCTAGTAGCAGTGGATCACCAATACCTCTAGGCAAAAACCTAGGTATATTAACGATGATAGAGGAAAAAAAAGAATTTGGTAAATCATGATAAGTTATCCTTAGTCCTTAAGAATAAGTCAAGTTTCCTCTTAAAGGACTCATGGGAAGTCGCTCGGACTAGCTCAGTCGGCAGCGAATGCCAGCATTTGACAACTCTTAAGGAGTAGAAGTTGTGCCTGCAGTCTGTCCTGCTATGTTCGGTCTCCAGGTTCTGGGTGTTACCCCTTAGGTTAATGTTGTGACTAAGCTTAAGAAGATGTTTAAGGGGATGACCAGAAGTGTTAAGGATACTGTAAGTCATAAGAAGGTCACCTCTGACACGCCTATACTCTAACGGGTAAAGGTTAAGTGACTGGAGGCGCTCTTTATAAGGCTTGAATTTGAGTCCCCGAACTGATTTCGTGACTCGACGTTGGATACGTTCCAGAGTATCCTTATCCTTTTGGAGGGAGGAAGGAAATACTGTTTCTGTACTGTAAATGGGGACGAATAAGACTGTTGAAGATTATGTGGAAGGTTTTACCATCAAACTGGCCAAAAATGCGCTTCAATGTTACCAGTGCAAGGTTTGCTTGAAAGGCGTTTTTGTCACAGTTCGCATACGACTTCCGGTTGCAGGGTACCAACACTCCTAAATCTTTTTCGACTTGGGATACTTCCAGAGAGGAGTTTTCTAAGTTGTAACTATAGTCTGCAACATGTCGCAGATGGATTACTTTGCACTGAAGTGTTGAAGGTAAGTCCGTTGTCGTCTGCCCAACTTTGAAGTCGGGTCAGATCCTCCTGAAGTACTAGTATATCCTTATGGTTACGTATCTCTCTCCAAAGTTTCACATCATCAGCGAAAAGCAATAAGTCAGATGAAACTTGTTGAGGAAGATCGTTTATGTAAATCAAGAAGAGGTCCTAGTATTGAGCCCTGGGGGACCCCACTAGGACATTCCATAGCCTGAGAGAGAGAGTGAAGTTAACCCTGACCTTAAAATGTCGGTTTTCTAGATATGAAGTGAGCCAGTCAATCAAAGGGGGTTTGATACCCAATCGTCTAAGCTTATTGATAAGACATACGTGGTTGATCCTATCAAAAGCTTTTGAGAAATCAAGGTAAATGACGTCAACCTTCACCTTGCGATCAAGGATGGTTGTCCATCTATCCACCGCAGTCAGTAGGTTGGTTATACAAGAATGACCTTTTCTGAAACCATGCTGTTGAGGTGAGAAGAAGTTTAAGGATGATAAGTATTCTTGCATACCATCGTATATTAGAGATTCCATAATTTTAGAAGGTATGGAGAGAAGGGACACTGGTTGGTAGCTTGAGGGTTCACTGCGTCGACCTCCTTTGAAAATTGGGGTGATGTAAGCCATTACATTACGATATGAACTATTAATATACAGCCGTAAACAGTTCTATCCATGATAAGTATCATCGTTGTCAACTGGACTGATATATTATTACGTAATGTGAGAAAGAAAAATTATGCAAGTAACAATTGGTGTTGATAAATTTTTCTGCCCGCTTTCTGAATTTGTACAGGAATTGTGTAGAACATTACTGTAAGTGCCACATAAGTTAACCAAATACTCTTCTTAAATAAAGCGATGCGTGTTTGTTATGAGCATGGTAACTAAAACATGTCGTAAATAATACTATTTTACTATGTCTCGTATAGGATTAAAATATAAATTTCTGTTAATAGAATCTGAAATCACTGACCAAATCATAAACAAAGTGTTAATGTGTGTTGACGAGTAATCGCTAAATAGTGCTTACCAGTTATTTCATTATTGTATGTAAACAGTGAACTGCAAACAGTATTATGAACGTTGTAATTGGATTTCTCTTAAATTTCATATAACTAATTAAAGTTTGTGAGTACCTTCATTTGATGCCTGAAGTTTGTTAATACCGAATAATTAGATGAAATTGTAGGAAGGTTAGAAAATGAAGAGCACTGTTTACGGCAAGTAAAACACTTACAGTTACATCCTATCAATTGCTATTTCATTTACCTATTGAATTTGATACCGATAACGAGGTTTAATCTTTTCTTTCACGATTGATTTGTTGTTTTTCAGAATTGCATTGGGCAAGCTATTTATACATTTTCCGTTATACAACTTATGACTTCTGTCAACTAATTGAAAGGCTCAAATCTTTGTAATAATCAAGTCTATGCAGGTGAACAATTTGGCGAATTTCTTAATATGGAAGTTTATGCGGAGAAACAATTTACACATTGGCGATAACTGTGTTTTGTATTGACTACTACCGCGTTTATTAATCTAATAAGTAATCTAAATATAACAACTGTAGTTTTCCGCACTTTAAATTTTTTTAGTATGTGTATAGTCTAGTTCGGTATTAATACTACTTTGGTAATAGACGTTGTCCGATAACGGCAAATTTATCGTTTGATTGCCTAGTCTGTAAGATCTTACGTGAACATCGCATCACCATTTACACTGACTCATCGTATCGTGAAGACTAACAATAATACTTAGTACATCTGAAGAACACATTTATGCTTGGGATAGAATAATATATTTAATGTGAACATAAATAAGTTAAACATAATGAGCACGTCTGTAACACTGAGTCATGCCATTTGATTGAATGAATATCTCCACGTTCACCACTGCCAACCTTCTCCAAGTGTTACATCTTTTTAGTTATTATATGCTTCGCTCCGGAGACCATGTGATTAGGAAACAATGCCACTCCAATTATTCATTCGAATATACTGATCGTAAGGAGGACTGTACGAATAGAAATGTTTGACAAATTGCAGTCTTACCTAGTTATTGATGATTTTTAAGTAATAATACTTGCATTCGTGTATAACAACCTGAAATATACTTTTACACAATTACCTGTGGAGAGTTGAGCTCTCATAGTCTTCACATCAGCTGCAGTAACCTGTTTACCAGTTCGGTATTTAATACATTCTATTAATTCTTCTACTGACGCTGATTGTAGTATCACGGGCTTCAACTTTTCTTTTTCTTCGGCGGACAACTTTCTGGTCCATGGATCGCAAAGCATCCATGAACTACTACACGGATGATTGTGAAGCATCTTGTGTGACATTATGACATATTCATCACCGTCCAATTTCACACGGAACCTTGATTGGTAGTTTCGAAACTTAGACCTTAAACGTCACATGTTAGTTAAAGTTCTCACGGTTTTTTATTCACTGATAGAACTTGTGGTTTACGCCGATGACCAAAAAGTGCAATGAAACACCACAAAACTGTACTTAAATCGCACGTCCTTCAGCAGTTTACTTTCGCCGTGAATGTAATGCGTATGGGTAGTCTGAGAAGGAATAGGATTATGCATCCATACTTCTTGGAACTCCTTAAACACACTAACGAATTCAATCCAGCTTCCAAAACGCCTGCTCAGTATTATGCGTTGAAACGCTTCATTTAAGTCGATCAAAATGTCTCTGGAACATAAATCACTACAAACATCACTCGTTAATTATCAGAAAAACAGCTATTTCATGCGATAATCCTTCAGTAACTGAAGAAAGGACTACAAACATTCAGGACTTACGGGTTACTCGTCATGTTGTCTTAATTCTTGCAAAAAACAATGATTCACACAAATTCAGAGTATCTTTTACTGATAATTTATACTCAATACGCAGTTTTGTGGACCCCTATAAATTTTAAACAAGGAGAGTGAGGTTCAGTAGGGTAATTGGTATCCCAGGTCAAGTTACGAAGCAACAAGGGAGCCAAATTGTACACTACAAAACAGAGGAAGCTAAATAAACGCTTTTGGCACTGACTTTGAGAATTTACTACAGCCAAAAACGACGCAAATACGAGAAAACCTGACATTCGTGCAACCCAAAAACAAACAACCGACCCTCAACAAATCAAATACGGAATGACCGCCTCGTGTCAGGCCTTTCAAGGTCGCAAAAAGGAAACGGCGGGCAGATTTGAAGACGCACTGACTTATTTACCTTGCCGACCTTAACTCGCATCAACGTTTAGTTTAATGTTCTCTAGTCAATCTATGTTTATGAATAAGTTTAAGGATAAGATCTCTCATCTGACTACTTCAATATGCATTAATCAATTCATTTGCTTCTGTAAAGCTAGAAACATCGATCAATAAAAGTATATTCTTTCTACGAGTGTTCAAAAATGTAATACTACATGGTTGAAAAACGCTAGTAGTGGATTCATAAGAAAGTCAATAATTGCATACCTTATCAACACAAACTATTCGATCAAAAAAGGC
The DNA here is from genome assembly GCF_000237925.1 of Schistosoma mansoni. Lineage (NCBI taxonomy): Eukaryota > Metazoa > Platyhelminthes > Trematoda > Strigeidida > Schistosomatidae > Schistosoma > Schistosoma mansoni. The sequence continues at coordinate 164,447 of NW_017386028.1, read as the reverse complement.
TCATCAATCAACATTTACTACATAATGAATAAAGACCTAAACATGGTGTACTTTCGTCATCTTTGCATTGATAAAGGCTTAATGAAAACCATAGGAACTCAACACCAATTTCTAAATTACACTGAGAGCTATGTTTTCAATCATTTATTTATAAACTTTACGACTGGAGACTCTACCTGCAAAGAAGCCCTACAACGTGAATCAAAAATATCCACAGTCGATTGGTTGGATTTGACCAGCATTAGGATCAGGAAAGAAAATCACATGTTATCTTTTAGTGACGAATTAGTGCAGAATGACAATGAACATATTGAGATAGTGGAGAAGATTTGTAGCTCAGATGGATGATTTTGATGGACTTTCGTTGTCTGAGCTGGATGGCCTGGTCGTGGAGCTTTCATCGTTATTCTGAACGACATCATCAGCACAAACTTCAGGTACAAGAACACTTCGCTTCGAAATGAACATATTAACAGAAAAGTTTATGACCACTGATTGGTGTATCAATTAAATGCACCATTTTTACAATTCATTGATTCAGTTGCTTTTGTCTTACGTACATTAGTATTTAAATCATGCTTTAATTTATGTCAAATAAATTAACACATTTCAGACAGTGTTTTGTTTACTGCTAAACAGGAAGTACTTTTTCTACTCTACAAGCAAAACAACAGTAGAATGAATATGTAAATAAGGATAATAATATTTCAAATAATAATAATAATAATATTTCAAACTTTTCATTAAAATCAAACCCAGATGCAAACATTCTATGCAATCAATTAGCCTTAAGCTATGTCGCGTAATTCTTAAATAACCTTGAACTTGAAATTCATCATTCCCTTCAAACTAATTTCAATGCTATCTCCATGATTTAAGATTTATTTACCTTGAACGCTTGATAGCTAACTATAATCATATGCTCACTAGTGACTTCGAGAAGTATATCTAGGAGCTCTAGTGAGAAGCAGTGACCAGTGGAGTTCAAAACAACGTCTGTTGTGAGATAGGAACTCACTGAAGACAATTGGTGAATGGTTGCTCAACTTCGTGGATCAGTTGAAGTTAGACATTAACCCTGTTGGATGCCAGCTCAGTGGTCTATCGGTTAAGGGCTTCGGCATAGGTGCAATATTTAGCGTTTTCGAACATTTTCCGTTCATTTAGAAGATCAGCCCTGAATATAAAGACATTACCTTTACAAGAGATCTCATTTCAACCATATAAAGCCCTCTACATATGTATACTAACTACAAGTCACTCTATCTCATATATATATATATATATATATATATATATATATATATATAAATTAATATTCAGGGTAATTCCCATCACATAATACTTCACTAGTACAGATAAGTCACCGTAGTACTAATCACTTTAGGCAAACAATGAAGCAGTATAAAGTGATAGTTTTTTCAATAATCAGAACCACTTATATCAGAAGTCAACTTGAGACTCAACATTTAAGAAATATCTTACTCAAGATCTATACTACAAGTCAATCTTATATTCAAAGTTCTTCAACAAGATGTCCTTGACATTGCACAAAATCACAGAAATCACTCCTTTAGTTTCAAGTTTCTTAAAATGAACATTTCAGAATAATAACTCATATGAGCATAAAACTAGTCTCTTACCAATTCTTATATCACTGTAGAACAACTTAAATTTATGGAATAGAAAATAAATCTGACTCTCCTTAGTGTTTAAAACAACTTAGTTTCAAATATTTCTTTACTCTCCTGTCCATGTTGACTTTTTAAAACTTTACTATTAAAAGAAGTCATCTCCTTATCTCAACGTTGTTGGTAGAAGTTACATTTCCAATGTGGTTCTAATCCTGAGGCAATTTTAATTAGCTCAAGAATATCATAGAATTCAATATGACAGAATTTATCTGACATTACTTACTTACTTACGCCTGTTACCCCTCGTGGAGGAGCGTAGGCCGATCATCAGTATTCTCCATCCAACCCTGTCCTGGAAAATCCTTTCCAGTTAGTTCCAGTTGCTATTCGTCCTTTTCATATCTGCTTCCAATTCCCTACGCTGTGTATTCTTTAGCCTTTATCTTTTCCGTTTCCCTTCACGATTTCAAGTTAGTGCTTGCTTCGTGATGCAATTTGATTATTTCCACAATGTATGTCCTGTCCGTTTCCATTGTCTTTCCCTAGTTTTCTCTTCAATTGGAATCTGGTTTGTTCTCTCCCACAGCAGACTGTTTCTGATGGTATCTGTTCAATGGAAATTGAATATCTTGCATACACAATTGTTTATAAATTCTTGTACTTCTTTGATGATGGTTGTGGTAGTTCTCCAAGTTTCAGTTCCGTACAGTAGAACTATCTTGACGTTCGTATTGAAGATTGTGACTTTGATATTAATTGACAGTTGTTTTGAGTTTCATATGTTCTTCAACTATAGGAATGTTATCCTTGTTTTACCAATCCTCACCTTTACGTCTTCATTGTTTGACATCTTAATTTTTAAAAAAAATAGTTTATCCACTAAAAATTGAACATTTTTCTCCATAAAAAACTACGGCACTATCATAATTTTCAAAGGTTTGAAAAATTCCCATATTGTGATTTAGAACAACATATATAAGCGAAAAATATTGTTTTCGATTAGATTCTCATTAGGCTTTACTCTAATATACAGTAATATTTATATGCATATACGAAATTATTAAACCAATCAAGGCAGTTTATGAGTCAATGATAACAGTGGAATAGATTACATAATTAAAAATAATAATAAGTGAAAAGTACAAATTGATAGTGTAATGACAGGTGTACTAGTTGTGATAAGAATAATAACAGGCTTGAATCAATGTTACATAATAGGGAAATAGGTCAATGATTAGAAAAAAATATAGACACTGAAATAACATCCATAGAAGTTATAAGATCGTAATCTTATAACTTCTATATGCATATAAATATTACTGTATATTAGAGTAAAGCCTGATGAGGATCTAATCGAAAACAATATTGTTCACTTATATATGTTGTTCTAAATTTTCAAATGATCAACAACTCACTTTCAAAATATACATAGATTTTTTTCCATTTTCATTTTAATGAATAATAAATATTCAATTTGATCTTAATTTATACAAACTTTATTCACATTTTAGATTACACTTTTGATTTATTGAGATTTCAAAAATCGTTTCTTTCTATTTTTTTTCTTTCTCTCCCCCCCTCTCTCTCTTGAAATGTTCAACCAATTTATTTTCATTATATTCTACTTATGTATTATTAATAGATTTAAGTAGGTAATTATTATTCATAGTGAATTAATAACCTTACTTAGAGACAATCGATTTTTTTTTCTTCTTTTTTTTGTTGTTGAAAGAAGCATATGATTATTTCATTGTTGAAGAAAATGAAATGATTCAATGAAACAATCTGCACAATTTCAACATCATCATTTATCTTAATAGAATTCAATATTAAATCATTGTAAATGCATAAAAATTAACTTCAAGCATTTATATTGTTACTAATTACCTAGTCAATGTTCCAGATTAGTATGATTGATTTTTTTTTCATTGAAAAGTTTTACTTAAGTATTAAAGATCAAGCTTATAACAAGTATTTTCATGTGAATATCTAAATTTTCAATATGATGTATTTTAAGCTTTTAAAAAAGAGTACTGTCATGTCTTCCAAATGGTGGAGAAGATTTGTAGCTCAGGTGGGTGATTTTGGCAAGACCAAACCATCCAGCTCAGAGAACAAAACTCCATCAATATCTTCCAAATGATTAATCATTGAGCAGTGACAAATTCAATGGTAACGTCTTTGACTGTAAATCTAGATGACACGGGATCGATACTATTACAGAATATCAGATCTCTCAAGATTACAGGTACACCTTACTGACCAGTGACAAATAGCATGAAATCTACGTCAAGCAGAGTTTTTTGTCGACTACCTTCTACCACTACCTTATCAATACAGTTCACCCTATATGGAAAAGGAATATGCTATATCCTTGTGAAGACATAAGTACAGGTAACTCCCAGGACATATTAATGGACGATTATTCTATATATATTCTTATTGCTTAACTATTGAGTAATTAGATTATGTATATCTATATTCATCTTATTATAAGCTTCATTTTGTCCTATGGATTATTATAATACGAATTACTGTTCCTAAATTATATTCAGTTTATTAATTATAGCCTTCCACGTTCACAGCCACATTTGACTTGATCTTGTACAAATTTTATTTTCTATTTGATGGTGTGATGTGGTCTATCTGTCTGGTATATAAACCGAGTATGCTTGAAATAAATGATTCGCATAGCAGAAGCTGCAATTGGTGTTCTGGACCCAATTGGAAGGGCTAAGTTGACAAGGGAACAATAATGACGCTAGACTGCTCATACTGGTCGAACGTCATTGATTTGGTACAGTGATAAGATTAAACAAGTCGTATTTCGATTAGAGGATAATTCACGTGATAAAAGCCGGACATCAAATCATAACAAATTGGCATACGGCCTTTTCTTAATTCACAACAGAATACCCTTCCACAGTGTATGCATTCTTAAAGTGACAACCACCAACATACCTTTAATATCAATGGAGATTATCTTGATTGTTGTGTGAGGTAGTTTAATTAATTAAAAATAAATTTGCACGTCAAGTTCAAAATATTTCAAATCATATATGTTAGATATGAGTGCATGAGTTATAACGTCTTAGCGATGAAAACATTCCAAAAACTAGTTTGATTTCGAAAAATACAATTATTATTTTATAAGTCCTTTGAATGTCCTAATTCCGTGATTCTATAGTGTGTTTGAAGATAATAAAGATAAGTGGTGGTGAATAAGCTAACTATTCTATCAATATTCTTACCTTGGATTCGTATAATTTATAGTTTTAACACTGAATCTGATCTGAAGATGATATTCATCATAGAATATTATTAATCAAAATATCGCTGAAAACCTGGAAGTACTGGACAGGTTTTTCCGCATATTATGGGACTCCGCAGAAGTGTTTACTCACTTAGTGCGATTGGAAAAATTTGGAAAAACAATCAGTCAATGTGATGAGTAATACGTTTAGTATTTGAACGCCTAACTCTAACTTCTAAGTGTATCCTAGCTCCCCGAAAATTTTCTACACTTGAATCGCAAATGGAATATAAGAGAGAGAAAGCGTAAAAGAAAATTTTACGTCTAAAGCTAATTTAGGCACGAGGATATATATTAGTTTATGCTTGATCTTGATACTCTTGGAGTTTTTGAAGACGTTCTAAAATTGTTAACTAAATTGGTAATTATCCGATAAGGATATGACAAATAATTTATTGTTTTTCTATAATTATTTGTAAAATTTATATTAAATGCTAACCGGACGAAGTAATCTCACCCTTTTCCTAGCTCCTGAAGACCTTTTACGAGAATTCTAGAGGGCCTTTGCGGGCCCTATATCTAACTCCAGTTTAATTATATGACGGTTGTTATCTAAATATACATGCCGCCAACCATCGTATATTCTTATCGACTTAATTCGCGTTAGAGAATAACGGAATAAAGTAAGCCAAATACGAGGATGAATTTTGGTTACGTATATTTCATACACTCATTGATCCAAACAAGTAATCAGAAAATCAAAGAAAGGGAAGCGAAACGAAACAAAGTAACGCACAGAGAGGAAGGCGAGTGAACGAATTCATTTTGATCAGGCATGACTCCATATTTATATTCGGACAACAATAAATTACAGAAACATAATGAATAATGCAAGCGATTAACACACATACGGTCACATAAAAACGGTCAGGGCTAATAGGCCAATAATTGGCAAAGTCAAAATGTGGCTTGAGAAGAATGGATAAATTGGTCTGTTCAAATGCTAGAATAAACGATGTGAGCTTGGTATAGTACCATCCGCTACAGAGCCCTTATAATGTCACCATATAGGACGAATTGAGAGATATGAGGAAAGATTTGCCTTCTATTTGTATAGCAACGCTCTACGATTGGACTTCCTCTGTAGTTGCTTGCTCTCTCTCTCTCTCTCTCTCTCTCTCTCTATATATATATATATATATATAACCTGGTTTTCTTGGTATATTCTCTATAAATTGAAGCCTTGTAAATCGATAAAACTCGGTCGGATTTAAAAGCATACTTTATTTGATTTTATGTGTAATCATTTCAATCAATAGTGGTATGATTTATCTTTCATTTCCATGGTGTTTTTCGAATCATATCATAGAACTTTTTATGATAGTTGCAACTCATAGTTGTCACTCCTATACATCGTGTTTGCTTTTTGTGTAAATAATAAATTGTTTAACTATGACAATTGTGATATTTTTCAAAGTTAGCAAAACGGATAGAAGTAGAAAGTGGTGGTTAAAATTGTGCATATTTCTTGATCAAGTTGATACATTTGTAATGTACGTTTCTTTTTTGTTTCTTGCTCATTTTAATCATCTATTAGCTGAGATGATTGTGTGAGCTTCGTTACCACAATGTATTAAAATAATCGAAAATTCAATGAGTTACAAGTACATAATTCAATCATTGGTTTAGAGTTTTATGAAGATTAAAGTTGGTTCAACTATTATTTTCTGAAATAAAGAGCAGTTACTCAATGCAATTACATTGAATGGTTATCATTCTGTGTGATGAAATAGTTGAAAATAAAGATTTAAATTACTATCTTCCAACTAAATGGTCTAAATAGCTTTGATTTATGATGATACATGCCAAACCAAGATGAAACTGCTCTTCAGTAATCTCTTCTCTTACCCTGATTTCCAGAAATCTGGAAGAAGAATATTGGATCCAATTGAGCGAGTGTTACCGGTTTCAGGTTCTATAACCAAAATAAAACCTCTGAGCTATACGTTTTCCGAAAGTACGATTATTGGAGTAAAGTTTTTATTATTTATATTTGATTTAACGAGCTTATCATACGTGTTATTGGTACAATGATGTCACGAGCTTTGAAAAATTTTTAAAGTCTACCGCAAATCTAAATACTAAATAACTCAAGTGGAACTACCACCGTAGTTAGCATTTTTACCTTCTTATGTGTTTTTCAGAGGAACAAGAGATGATTACATTGAAATCCATGTATTATGTACATATATGATGAAAAAACTGTCACTGAAAAGGGACTTGGTGCAAAATTTCGTATTTTAAACTGGAAATTCTTTACTGTAACTAAATGTATGATATTCAGTAAAATGAATACTATCGTAGTAATCTCACAGATTTTGACTTTGAAGTCTTCAAAGAACAGTATGGCTCACCTGGGTAGTCAGTGATTTCATGAACTAATGTCATTTCTCGGTTTAGTAATACCTAGTTTACTTCCAGACTGCCTCCATGCTAGTTATCCAAATGAGTGACCTTTCAAAGACTGATTAGTTTCAAAATAGAAGAAACAAACGTCTACTTCTTTACGGATTTAAATGACCCTCTAGTTGATTGCCGTCCATCACGAGATATGTTTACAAACTGATCGACTGATGTTGCTATACTTCATCAACGTAGTGGTTTTATTGAGAATACATTATTGCCATTCTGGAAAAAACCAGCAACTTTTAGTTTATTATGTCAATATTAGAATTTACCTACTTATAAGTAGATGAATTATAAGTTGTAAAATACTAGGTAAGCAAAGAGATTTATATTAACTCAGCCTGTAGCTCTCCTAGAATTACTGCCGTTCCCAAGCCCATAGAAAGAATGAGAAATGGGCATGGGGTTAACAACCCTATCCCGTGGAAAACAACCTTGCCAAAAAACCCTTACCAAAATAAACAATTTAAACCATTTAAACTCTGCTGTAGAAGTTGAAAGAAGAATTATGACGCCTCATGATGAAAGCGGGAATTTGTCGGAAATCACGAGGCCAATGTACCTTCTGACAATTAGAGTAACGATAACCACAGGTACATCAAACATCCGGGAAATGTGGGAGACCGAAAAGACCAGTCAAATAGCAACGGAAATGAAGAGATACAACCTGGCGGTTCTCGGAATCAGTGAAACCCATTCGACCCAAGATGAACAGCAAAGGCTAGATACGGAAAAGATGCTACTGTACTCCGGTCACGAAGAGGAAAATGATCCACACACTCACGAAGTTGTTATGGTGCTGTCCAAACAGGCACGAAATGCACTTATAGCATGGGAATCCTATGCATCCACAATAATCAAAGCATCATTCCAAACAAAGAAGGCGGTCACAATGAATGTTACCCAATGTTATGCACCCACCAATCATAGCAACGACGACAATGAGGATCAATCCCATGAGAAGATGCAATCAATCATAGCAAAGTGCTCAAGAAAGGACCTCACCATCATGATGGAAGACCTAAACGCCAAAGTGGGAATGAACAACACCGAATATGAAGATATCATGAGACGACATGGACTGGGAGAGAGAAACGAGAATGGAGAGAGATTTGCAAACTCATGTGCATTGAACAGATTGTTTACAGGCGGCACAATATTCCCACACAGACGCATACACAAAGCTGAATGGGTCTCATCAGATCACACCACTAACAACCAGATAGATCATATTCGCATCACTAAAAATTTCAGAAGGTCAATAGAAGACATGAGAACCAGGAGAGGAGCTGACATAGCTTCAGATCATCACCTGGTTGTGGCTGAGATGAGACTGAAGCCAAAGAAACACTGGACAACTGGGGAAACAGCAGTACAAAGATTCGATACAGCCTCCATACGAGATACTAACAAACTCAACGAATCCAAAATAACTCTCAACAACAGCTTCCAAGCCTTACACGATCCGATGAAAGAAGAAGAAACTATTATGGAGGACAACTGAAAAAGGATCAAGGAAGCATTAACTTCAACGTGTCAGAAGGTGCCTGTATATACAGATGTTGACTACCTGGTTGTTGTTGATAACAGCGACCAGTGGTTGGAAACTAGAAATCATAGCTCAGAATCATTCATAGCGGTGCAGATTCATTTATTCTATTTTCCACTCAACTTTAAATCCCAGTATTTACTTCGTACATAATTTTCTACTCTGTCTTTTAAAACTTAATTCCCACGATTTAATCATTCTCATGATCACTACAGCTACTACATTATTTTGATCAATTTTACAATTGATCCTGTATATTTCATCTCGCTATCTCAATATGGTGTGATAACTTAGGCTAACGCACATCTGTGCCAGGCTCTAACGTTAATGATAACTGACTGATAGATATAATAACTTTTATCACATCAATTGCCTTTTCAAGTCAAATGTGCCAAGGCCTAATTTGTATCAAGTTATTAAAAACGCCAAGTAAAATAGATAATCTGTTGTTCGATAACAGCTTTACTTCAAGCTTAACTTGGAAGTTGTAACGAAACTCAATGTGTTAACACAATTGTTGTCAAACTAATGGCACATTATTACGGGAAATGCTTTATATCTGGACCATCATAGACAACAATAATGTCAGAAACAGAATTTACTATTTAGCATTTCAACCCACTGTTTAATCAGTAACCAACTGTCGAAAAAATGAATCAGGTTTGGGATAACTAATCACTGTTTGTTTGTTTTTCTAGATATATTATGGCTTCAAACCTGTTTCTTCCTAAATGAATTCATGATGAACACATCCAGTTAATCATGTCAGTGTAGATCAATCAGTGTAACGTACTTGATGGTCATACAACTTTTTCGGGAAACACACATGATTTCGATACAATCTATAAAAAAAATATCAAGTTAACAAGCTGATATTTTGGTAATGAATTTGCTCGATAAGAAAATATCTTTCGTTAATTTCATAATTATAGTTTAATTTGGAATCAGTCAGTCTTAGTTACTATTATTGTTGAAATGATATAATTTACAAATACACTAATATTTTGTAAACAATCACAAATCACGTAACTATGAAGAAATGATAAAATCCTTTCCAGTAGTAATGATAATGCTAACCATAGATTAAACGACTGCAAATTACTACCAGATATTTTTACTCGCACAGGAAGGGATCGCAACATGAACTTGATAATTAGTAAGCGAATTCAAACAAAGAAGTGAAAACAGAGAATAAAAACTAAAGTAATTCTGTTAAACAAAATTATATATATATATATATTTAAATATACATACAAATATTTTGCATATATCGTATATCTGAAGAGGGAATAGCGCCTAAAAAAAAGTAAAGCATCAAGGCGCAAAATAAAAATCAGTAGCAAGTTGATTTCTGACTCACAGAATATTATTGACAATAATTAATAATAATAATAATAATAACAATAATAATAGGATGATAATGTCAATAACACAGTAGTCGTCAATAGTCTCCGTGTGATCTGTGTCTGTGTGCATGCTGGTAGTTTTAATCCATCTTATTTAACAAACATTTGTATTAAATGAACAAGTTAAACATGTAAACAAAAAGAATTGAACTATTAATTAGACAGTGGCAGTCTCAAGTAGAAAAAAGAGAGGACAACCAGAACCTAAGACGAAGATATAAACGAAAATTACGTAGTGTATAATTTTATTTATCGTAACATGAAAAAACATCGGAAAGAAAAAATTTATGATGAACTTTGTGTCTAGTTAGATCACTTGCTTATGTATATACCGATGCAATCTTGTACAGAGAATATATATATATATATATATATATATATATATATATATATATATAGAAAGACAGTTGGTTACTATGACATATAATGAACTGCAAATCAATGGGAAACAGAGAAACGTGTAAACAAAGTGGAAAGAAAATCTCCAATTTATTATTTGACTCTATTTTACATACTTGTGAACATTTAGAGTATAATACCAACAGTCAATCTGCATTTATAAAAGAAATTAGAATGAAATCAACTCAAAGATGCTAACTAAATTTTAAACATAAATATGTATATATGTATAAGTATGTAATTATGCTTTATTAATCACAGACGATGATAGATGCAGAAGGAGAATAAGTAGTTTGTATAGTGTGGTAGTAATATTATTAGGATTAACATTATTATTATTGTAAGTTAATATGTTAGCTAAATATGCCTCTATAGTGAACACCAATCTCGTTGTAACAAGTATTTAACCAACTAAAATGATAACATGTACACAAAATATCTGTATCTATTTGTATTTCTTGTTACCATAATTTTGAATAGTAGGTATGGCATGTATAAAATAAAACAAGAAAGAAGGTAATCGAGTTACAAGTACAGTCAAAAGGTGTGTGTTCATGAAAGGGTGCGTAGTTGCAAGTAGGTGGATAGACAGCATTGTGTGTATTAAAATCATTCACAAAAAAACAACAAACATACACAGTAATAGTATTAGTAGTAGTAGGGAAAACCATGTAATATTTGTGAGGTAGGTATGATCTAGTTGGACATGAGTGTGTATATTGTGTGCGATTATTACTTTGCTTCTTACACCCATCATAAAGGAACGAAAGAAAAAGGAGTGCAGATCATTTATTGTTTTCTACAATATCGTTTATGATGTTCACCTGAAGATGATTGCTTCTTTGACAATTAACACAAAAGCGTCCAACAAATCTGGCGACACCTTTAGTTAATCAACAGAATTCACTAGAAACATTGCATAGAGAAAGACGTAATCTATTTTTGAAATTGTTGTCTGACACTCCAACTACTAACACAATTTTTAAGTAGTAAATATAAAAATATGCCGAAAAGAAAGAGATGAACATGAACCAATTAATTTTAAAGATGCAAGTTTAACAAAAAGTACTCGTAAGTAAACAAGGTCGAAGGTAAACAAATGAACAATGAATGCAAATGTAATGAATCCACACATTTACGTGACTTGTGCGTTTATATATATATATATATATATATATATATATATATATATATATATATATATGTATATATAATATTTAAATAAACAGCTGCCATAAAAATAAAGATATTAGTCAATTTGTTGTTTTTGCTTGTGTACGTCTCTTTTTACATGAGTGTATCCCAGTGTTCAGAGTAGTGATAACAATAATAATACTTACTATTACTAATCAGAAAAAAATGCGCGTAAGGTATACACATTTGAAGATGTTCCAAAATTGTGTTTACAAGGGAAGCTTAGTCAAAGATACAGAGGAAAGACATAGATCTGTGTAAATTTTTTGGACAACTATGTGTACGTGCATACACAAACATACAATTCAGTTGTCTCAACTTCTTTTTTTACACTCCTAAAGGATCTGTAGTAATGGATTGATAGATCAAACAATGACCTGATATCATTTATTGTGCATTTATATTGTAAATATTATCATCTTCATACGACCGAGAGATTAACAAAATTGAAGTATATAAGGGGAAAAAAGAATACAGGAAAGTGCTCTGACACAGGAAAGACAAAACTAGATATTTTCATTTACTCGAATAATGAAATTTTTATTGACTTGATTGTTGCATTAGTATAATGCGACTCGATTCATCAACAATACTTTTATCGTGATCATTATCTTTGCTAAGAATATTTGATGATTCACTTGTACGATTATTATTAGTATTATTATCACAGTTATCAAATGTAGTTTTCAACGATGAGCAAGTAGTATTGTTAATATTTGTAGTCGTCATAGTAGTAGGATTGATGAGCAAGTTATTATTTACATCTGTGGTTGGATTAGATTCAACCACAGAAACAATAGTACTATTAATACCATTATCATTATTGCTTCTATTATTATCATTATTAGTACATATATTAGCAGTAGTGTTACTATTATTATTAGTTAAAGTAGTAGAGGAATAAGGAGTACCCGTGGTTGTAGAAGTGATAATAATAGTAGGATTACTCATAGATCTCAGTGATTCCATACTTGTAATAGAAGTGAATGTTTGTGTAGGTAAGACGGGATAAAGTGGGCTTAATGTTGGTGTTAGAAGGAAAGATTGTTGAATACTATTAGTATTAATACCATGACTATTAGTAGTAGTATTAATACAACTGGATGAAGTTAAATTTTTCAAAAGTTTCCATGTAGATGGTGTAAGAATCGGTGATAAATTTTGTAAATCTGATGACCAATAACACGGTGTTAAATTATTCGACGTAGTTGGATGAATTGTTTGATTTATTCCATCAGCAAATTTAGAAACAGCTTGACGTTGTGCTTTGATAACATCTAAAGGTTGAGCTAATGATGATGATGGTAGTAGTGTGGATGGACGAGAAACAAAACGGGCGACGATATTTTTTCTTGTTGAAGTATCACTCGTTTCTGAATTAGCTCCAGTTAATGTTGACGAAGTTAAACGATTCTGTTCTTCACTGGAATTAATTATAAGACTACCAGTACTATTACTACCACTAATACTACTAGTAGTAGCAGTATGATTATTTTCAGCAGTATTAGTAGTAGTAACAGAAGTTGTCAAAGTAGTACTTACAGTAGTAATAACAGTTGAATTATTATTATTTCTGTTGGAAATAAGAGGAACAAAATTTGTGGTTAAACGATTATGAAAACGTAAATCTGATTTCGGTAAATTCGAATGACTTGATATTGATTTACCATTTACCACCACAATTACTAGTAGCAGTAGTAGTAGTGGTAGTAGCAACGATGGAACTGTTGACAGTAGAAAATGTTGTAGTTAATCCAGCTGTAGATGAAAGGTGAGAAGACGAAGTCATACAAGAAGAAGAGGAAATAGGCAAACGTTCTGGTACTGTATTTTTTGTTGCTAATGCTGACGACAAAATAACCGATTTCTCATCACAAAATGTAGAGTTGCTACTCAACAATTCATCCGTTTTACCAAGATCTAAACAATTTTCCAATGATCCAGAATTGTCGGAATATTCTCGATTCATTAATAAAACCTTCTCAGCGGCAGGGCAACCCGCAATCTGCAATTTAAGGAAAAATATTCAGGAATTCTCACATAAGAAAAAACGACATATTAGTGACTAACTAAAAAACATGATCTAAATTCATCATAAACAAAAGTAATCAAATAAAAAGTAACATTCCACCGTTATACACATATAAGAAAAGAGAGAGGGTAGAAGAGAATTAACAGGAAACGCTTCTCCACTGAAAAAAACATGAACAACATTTCACCACAATAAATATGCAACATTATCGTGAATCATGAAATTACAGCTCATTTGACGACAGTATGCTGTGTATTGCTTTTACCACCGGTGGCTATGATACAGGTCACATTGTCAGTTATTTGTTTGATTTATTTTCTTATACATGATAGAATGGTTTTACTCAGTGTTAACACGAAATTATCTGAGTTGATAAATATTGTCTTATTTAAGATAAATGCAGTGAACTAAACAAATAGAATAGAACTATATGCATAATAGTAAATTAACTCATTTAAAATTTGTCAGAATTATTCCACAGTGAAAAAAATATCTAGACAACAGAGACGGAATAAAACTAACAGATAAAAATAAAACAGCTACTCAAACGAATAAACTTTTAAACATAGTTTATATACGAAGTGAAGATTTATGTACTCAAAGCTTTTGATCTAATCGACTTATAGTGATAATTCCCAACTGCTTAAATGAAAATGGATAGATTTATGTTCATATTGACCCCCCTTTTGACTGAAAACCGAATGTGCTTTATTCGATTAAATTATATAAGGTATGAGTATCAATTACCGTCAAATTACTTGTGGAATAAATCTCAAACATTTTGAATATTAGTAGGGTTGTATCCCACCATATATTTAGTCGTGAAAACCATTGTTACTTTACACAAATTATTGTCATTAACTGGAGTCCCGGGAACTTCACTGAAACATCACTATTCTGGAATGATTGCTTGTAAAGCATAGGAATGAATAGAAACAAATCTCTTGTTGATGGACGAGGTTATTCTGTCCCGAAATAATACATAAGCACCCCTATGGCCTACCGTATCTAAATATATATATTGATACAAAGCCATGCATTTGATATCAGTATCTATCTTTAACACAACTGTTCAACACTCCTAAATTTCCACTTGTTCTTACCTCATATCACATCATAACAGCAATGATATTAACTAAATAAATAAATAGTAATGGTAATAAAGACTTTATACAAAATAGTTAACTACAAGAAACTCACAAGAAAATCTAATAAATTTATTGTTTGTTAGTCTACTCATTGTGGAATCGGACAAGAACACTTCTATCCAATATCTCCCATCTAAAACATTAATGCTTCAACATCTACAATAACAAATCTCGAAATCAATGTCAGCCATTCACATCAACAGGAACAAACGTTATTTCCTAAATCATTTCGTTTTATATAATCTGTGACTATTTAATTACCTCCTTTCTTATTGAGCTAATAAAATCGATTTTTGTGGTATATGTATGGTGGTGTGAAGTTTTGTTCAGTCAACTCAACTGTGTCACGATGTGGATTCTTGAAGAGATGACACATACTAAATGACTGCAACATATCTCGAATAAGTTAGTGGGTCATCAGCAGTCAAGTAGGTAGGTAGTTAGGTGGTGGTGGTGACTACCAACCAACCACCTGACTTCAGTGTACTACTATCAAAACTAAAAATAGGTGGCAAACAAGCAAGTTGAAACTAGTTTGTCAAAGTATTTATTGTTATTAGTATTATTACTAATATTACCATTATCATTACTATCATGTACAAGTGGAAGTACACAAAAGGTCAAACAAGCAATAACCATCTTAAATATATTTTCACCACTTTGTTCATCATAACAACTAAACAAAAATTCATGTTCCTTGCTCTCGTAGACAGTGAAAATTAGTCACAAAACTATATTTCATACATTTGTCTGAGTGCTTTTCACTAACTACAACAGAAGAAACAACGATACATATGGCGTGTACACTGTACTTCACATCTTTATCACTGAAACTACCACTCACACTGTTCACATGCACATTATGTGCAGATACTCGAAAGCATTTGGTCACAAACAGACATCGACACATTATTCGTCGACCGAATGTAATGAAGCTGTCGATTGAGAAGTGAGATACGGTCATTAGGTTTGCTTGGTGGTAATCAACATCCATCATCGACTGAGTCACTTCAAATGTGTGTTATATAAGTACTGTCCAATCCTGTTTTGTCCTGTCACTCCGTTTCTCGAAGTGACAATCAGCTGTTAAACTGTTAAGGACAAGGAAAGAAAGACTGGCAACCAGTCACTTCATATTATTACATTTTAATGTTCATCTCTGTTGTATGTAGGAAAGTGAACACTTCTGGTGAGATTATCTTTTAACCAATTATTCGACAGTTTAGGCTATGTCGTCATCACAGTAGAGTGCAAATATACCTAATATTTAAAGTTCTTTAAATCTTGGAAATGTCACTCTTTTATACCGTGACCTAACACCCTTTGTTTACTCTCTTCAAATCTTCCGTCTTACACTTTCCTCCAGTTCTCCCTCCACTGTAGTCAACCATATCATTACTTTCTATATATCGGATTTTCTCTCACAGTGCTGATATGTTGAGTAACAAACGTTTCTGTTTGTGTTTCCATTCACGGAACACTACCTTACCTACCTGAACAGTGGTTTGTATACAGTTCTCAGTTTAGTTCAGTTCAGTCCAGTTGAGCATTGTGTTTCATCTTGTGTTTCGAGATCAATCTCCACATTGTTAGTTCATGTCATGTCATGTATCCATATATATGTTTGCATAAGATGATGATAAGGTTTGGGATTGTGAACAATAGCATCCAGATTGTTGAATGAGTATATTCTGTTGAGAAAACATTTTGACTAGTATACATTGTAGTTCACATGAACTCTGTAACTCGACATTTAAAGTCACAAAACTGATGTATATGTCAGCATGTTATAGATAAGTGTTTGAATTTTATTGTCAGTTTGAAATAGAACTCGTCACTAGACTTCTTCTATTTAAGAATTAAGATTGATAGGATAGTCAGGCATATGACAAACACGAGATGATCATATCTGATACCTCTAACAATGACTCGTCTCGAATAAATTGTACTTGAGAAGATGGTTATTATTATTATTACTATTGCATGATCATTTAAGTTTACGTAGATCACTCAACAGATGGAGGTCCACATATAGTGAATAATCATGTTATTCGCTTATGGAACTTTCGAGTGCATTTTATAAGTGGAGTATTCTCATTGTATTCTTATGTAAAAATATATGTGATGAAATGTCTTTAAAATTTTAGGACATAGTCAGTGGGACTGATCATTACATTTTCTACTGTGATTTCTTTCTATTTTCTGTGTATTATTATGATTGTAGCTGATTAACCATGTGTGAATTCGTTAATTCACTTAAGCTTCCATAAATTTTATTGTTTATATACACCCATTCACACTTTAAGTGTACGCATTTTTTTACATGCCTGATACCGTGTTATATAATATAGTTGATATAACACAACTGATATATTTGATGTTGAAACGCTTGTTATAATCGTTTGAATTAATCGAACATATTCATCACCTTATTTAGCATCCTTTGAAAGTTATCGGTAACTAGTGATAGTTTTATGTGTAGTATGTTTTTATTAAACTGGATAATAGAGATAAACCTATGATGAACGATGTTGTTTGATCTTAACACATGATTATGCAGTAAATTATTGAGTAAAATTACATATTACTAAAGACTACTTTGAAATATTGGACTTTGATGACCTGTTAATTGATCATATTCTCACTTTTTAGTAATCGCTAATTGAAATGTGTTTGGATTCGTATTGAAAATAGGTGAATCATTAAAACTTTTCATTGTTTTTTTTTATTTTTAAGAAAATAAATTCCCAATAGTTGTTTTATTAAGCGTAAGAATAGTATTTTATGAATTGATATGTATTTTTGATCCATTGAATGTGGTAGTTGTACACTGGATCAGGGAAGTTATGGTTTTTATCGTTTACTACTGATTGAGGTTGTGGAAATTTGTTAACAAAATAGTCATCGGGCAGTTCAATTATGTAACACTTAACTGTTTAGTAGAGAGTTTTCTTACTAATTTTATCTTTAAATTCTTGTGTAAATTTGAGATCTATGTGATGATGTTTAGTCTAATTACTTGATATGAGTTGGGATCTTCACTGTTAAGTTGATTGTTGCAATATATTTTTGAAATTGAAGAGTTTTTGATTAGGTTTAGGCGATGGAGCAAATCAATCAGCCATCATAGTACGGTTTTATGTTCACAGTGCATAGTTTAAACGAACATTTTGTCGTTCATTTGTTTGTTACATTCGAAGAAAATGTAGCAATAGCGTAACTAGAAGGAAATAGGCTGTTTCGCTGGACCATTCTATTCTACTTTTTATTGAGAAAATTCAGCTAGTTTAGGGTTAGTTCATACTAATAATGCTTAAAAAAGACTACAAACACTTTTGAAACAGCATTTCCATCAACATGGAGGGACCATTAGCGAAGTTATTTTCGCCAACGTTTTACTTACAAATACCTTGATTTTCTTAATTCAGAATTTCTAGGAATCCCACTGTCCATGAACGATTCTTGAGTCATGTTAAGATGTTAGTATATGTTTGAATTTTATTTTTCTACTTTTTGTTTCATTAAAAACTAATCATTTTCGTAACTTGTCCTCTGATTAGCTGAAACTAACTGTACTTTCCCAAAACCGTTTTAAGAGTCGCTCAATTTCGTCTTTACACTAGTGTTGATGAGTTTTTAAATAGCAACTTTCTTAAATTTCCTAACTGTTCATGTTAGTCTTCTATTATTTGAAGTTTCAAGGCACGCCTATGTATAAGATTGAGGATTTGTACTTTTTGTAGATCACATATTATTGAGAAATAATCACCTAAAAATGGCACAAGTTTTCTCATTTATCCCCTGACTTATGTTACTCAATGATTAGAACTATAAGAACGTTATTTCTTGTACTTTGGAAGGAAAACCGACTATATTTTTAGGCAGAAAGAGGATGGTAGCTGACAGTGGAATTCAAGTCACGCAATGTGTGTCCTATCCACCCCCAACGTCTTTTTCTAATTTTCTCCCCAGCTGAAAGTTGACTTATAGCTATATATCAATTTCCTTGGTTATGATAAGACATTCGACAAAGTGGATAGGAGAACCTTGTGGAATCTTTGAAACTATACAGCACCTAAGATCATCACCATCATAAGGAACTCCTATGAAGGACTGAATTGTGAAGTCGTGCATGGAGGACAGCTCAAAGATGCGTCAGATAAAGTTGTCTACTGTCATCTGTTTTATTTCTTCTGGTGGTTGACTGAATTATGAATACCTCTGCATCTCAGGAGAACATGGAGTACAGAGGACAGATTGAACGCAGCTAGAAGATCTGGACTTCGAAGATAACCTTTATCCTGTACATAGTGACAAATCAAAACAAAGACTCTCAGAGTAGCAGCAGCCTCTATAAAAGTAACCCTAACACATTCACAAGCGAAAAACAGAGTCATGAAATACAACAGACAGTGGACACCAACCAAATCACAGTTGATGGAGAATCTCTGGAGGGAGTGAAAACCTTTAAATACCTGGTCAGCATCGTCAATAAACAAGAATGATCTGATTCACATGTCAAGGTGCAGATTAGCAAAACAAAAGGACTATTTCTGCAATCGAAGAATATCTGAGACTCAAAATCTGTCACCCAAGGAGAAAATCAGAACTTTCGATACCAACGTTAAAACAGTTTTATTGCACGAAACCTAAACTTGGAGAACTACCACCACAATCATCAGAAAAGTATGAATATTTGTAAACAACTGTCTACTCAAGATACTCCAGATCCGTTGCTCAGACGCCATCAGCAATAACCTATTGTGCCACAGAACAAATTAACTTTCAACTGAGGAGTAAATTAGGAAAAGATTCTGGAGACGAGTACGACACATTGTGGAAATCATGAAACCGCGTCACAAGTCAAACCTTCACTTAAAATTGACAAGGTAAAAGGAAAAGATTTAGACTAAAGAACACTGGACCGAGAATCGGAGGCAGACATCAAAAGGACGAACAGGATTTGGAAACGACTGGAAAGCGAAGCCCAAGACAGAGTAGATTGGAGATCCTTGATCGACGCCCTATGCTCCTTGAGGGACAATAGGCGTAAAGTAAAATGAATATACTTTTCGAATATAAGTTATTTCTTCCACTTTAGATGTTTTTAGCTTCCCATGAGATCCTACTATCACTTTTTAGTACAATTGCTGAGCGAAGAAATTGATAAGATCCACTATTTTCAAAACAAATCTGACAGAAAATCCTAAATCTTTTTGAATTGTCAAATACCAAGCTCCTAAATGCCCTGGTACGACCGAGGGTGGGGGGGGTCGCCCTCTCACACGGCCACGCGTACACAGCCTCTACCAGAGGAGTCCTACTCACTGCCTTCTCGTGGCGGAGGTTTTGTTGACAAAATTCAGAGGTTGGAAGATGAATGCCCGGCGCTCTAACCGGGCCGGTGGACACGGCGAGCTAGCTAGGGGAGTTGGAAAACCCTGATTCCAAACCGATGGTGAACATGGGCTCCAGTGCCCTGGGGGAACAAATGGAGTATGAACCAATTGTTGGTCACCGACTACCATGGGACTGCATCTCCTTACGATGCTCCACTGCCTTGCGGGTTAGACCTTTGGGTCAAAGGCTCCGGGTATGGCCCCCTAAGAAAATTACCTGCTTCGGTCTTAGCTCCCGGGCAGTATCACAGCCCAAACACAAATAAATAAAATGACAATACCTACTGACAGTACCACTCACGCTCCTATTAAAAGTCATACAATTTACATTATTATTATTATTATTATTATTATTATTATTATTATTATTATTATTATTTACCACGTCACCTATTCACTCTCTTTTATTCCCACTTCGTGTATCCTTATTTTCAACTTATACAGCAGCTCGCCCATGGTGGAAACTCTGTTCTATCTAAACGATTTCCAGTTACCGTCTGGTCGAAAAAGAATGCTTCCACTGAATACGAATACTGAACCAGTCTTTCTGAAACCACGTACACTATCCAAACTGGCTTCCTTGAACGTTCGCACACTAACGCAGACCGGATAATGGATAGGATTGGCTATGTCTTTAGAAAGCCTTAATATCGATGTTTGTTGTCTATCCGAGACCCGTATTCAAGACCCTACTACAAATTCGCTCTCCATCTGTCGCTTCGAAAAGCTTGTTTCACGTGCGTGACATCTTCGTCTGGTCTTGTTGGAGTTGGTGTCGCACTAAGCGTTATAGCTGAGGCAGCACAAATCGATTGGATCTCCATCAACAGTCAGTTATGTGCTGTTGGATTAGAAAGCTCCATCAAAGTGAGAAATCGATGTGCACAACGATGTCTTATTTAATCTCCACCTATGCCTCGACAGATTGCAGCCCGGATGCAATCAAGGATGAATTTCACCACAAATTAACTGTTGTTCTCCAGAAAGTGCGTTCGACAGATATTGTAGTACTAGCCGGAGACTTGAATGCACAGGTCGGGCGTCTAGGCACAGAAGAGAGTCGTTTAGGTGGCCGATGGGGACTTGTTGGTCGCAGGACAGATAACGGGGACCGTCTACTGCAACTGTTCACAGACTACAACCTGTTTCTGGCTAGCACTAACTTCCGGCACAGTCATCGCCGGTGTGCTACCTGGCGTCTTCTCTCTGCATCCCAAGCCTGGACTCAGATTTATCACATCGCGATCAGCTACCGCTGGCGTGGTTGTGTGCAAGACTTCTGCTCCTTTTGGAGTACTTATCTGGAGTCTGATCATGCCCTGGTCTGCGACAATCTTACCTTACTGTTCAGTGGCCAACAAATTGACCGTCATCAACGGATCGATGTTAGTAAACTGGCTGCAACTTCTGTTGCAAGTAAGTATCGAGCGGAGCTAGCTTCTAGACTAGCTAGCATCCCACCGAAAAGTATAGATGAGCATTGGTTGCAACTGCATGACGCCATGAAAATGGCGAGTAAAGCCGCTTGCGGCTTCGCGAAACGTCCTGCTTATAAGCACTGGGTTTCTTCTGGCTCCTTACAACTGATCGAAGCCCGTCGGTCTACTCCGGGTGACCGTGAGTTTGACCACAAACGAAGGCTGTTACGAAATGAAATTGGGCAAAGCTTGTGTGAAGACGGTCGGAGCATGCTAATCAGCTGGAAGTAGCAGCTGCATCTGGTAACTGCCGGAAGCTCTTCCAACTCATCCGAGCCACTGGCAGCAAGAAGTCTGGTGTGAGTGAAACAATCTATGAGGATGACGGAATGCCAATCACTAACATCCCTCGACGTCTTGGACGATGAGCGGAATTCTTTGAAGGACAGTCCAACTGGCCTGCTGCTCCGGCAAAATTGACCAGATTGTCCTGCTCTCCATGTCCGGTGAAGACTGATCTACCAAATGAGGCGGACGTCCGCAAGGAACTCCAACTCTTGAAACGTTACAAATCACCGGACGCAGATGACTTACCTCCGGCTCTTTTTGAAGATGGTAGTGACTTTCTGACTAAGGAATTGACTGCGTTGTTCACAAAAGTCTGGAAGCTAGAGAGCGTTCCAAAGTCATGGAATGAGTCGATAGTTGTCCCTATCTTTAAAAAGGGTTCACGTTGTTCCTGTAACAACTATCGGGGGATAAGTATACTTCCGATTGCGTCCAAACTATTGGCTTCTGTCATTCTTTGTAGGTTGTTTAAAACCCGAGAACGATTGACTCGCGAGGAGCAGGCTGGTTTTCGTTCTGGTCGAGGATGCATTGATCACATCTTCACCCTCCGCCAAATGTTAGAACACCGTCATACTTATCGCAGGCCAACAATCGTAGTGTTTCTTGATATCAGGGCTGTCTTCGATTCGTTGGACAGGACTGTTCTCTGGGATTGTCTATTGAAGAAGGGTGTGACTGAGAAGTTCATTAACATCTTAAAGGCCCTGTATACGAACACCTCAGGCAGAGTGAGGGCATACAACCACCTTTCTCCCTTGTTCCATTCGAGCAGTGGGGTTAGGCAGGGTTGCCCGATCTCACCATTCCTCTTCAACTTTGCCATCGATGACATCCTGGAAACAGCTCTGATGGATGTAAGTAATGGCGGTGTGGATATGTTGCCTGGAGAACGACTTCTCGACCTTGAGTATGCGGATGATATTGTCTTACTGTGCGATAATGCTCAAGCCATGCAATCCGCACTTAATCAGTTGGCAATCAGTGTCCGCAGGTACGGCATGTGCTTTGCACCCTCCAAGTGCAAAGTACTCCTACAAGACTGGCAGGATTCTCATCCTGTACTCACCCTGGATGGTGAGGAGATTGAAGTAGTTGAGAAGTTCGTGTATCTAGGTAACTCCATACGTGCCGGTGGTGGCGTGAGTGATGCGATCGATGCATGTATAATGAAAGTCAGAGCGGCTTATGTCAATCTGGGCCATCTTTGGCGCCTTCGTGATGTTAGTCTGGCTGTAAAAGGTCGGATCTATAACGCGTCGGTGAGAGCATTTTTGCTCTATGCTTGTGAAACCTGGCCTCTCCGAGTTGAGGATGTTAGACGACTCTCTGTGTTCGATCATCGTTGTCTCCGAAGGATTGCTGACATCCAGTGGCAACACCATGTTAGTAATGCAGAGGTTCGGCATCGTGTGTTCGGGCGCAGAGACGATAATTCAATTGGTGTCACCATCTTGAAACACCGACTTCGGTGGCTTGGACATGTTCTACGAATGTCATCCCAGAGAATTCCACGTCGTGCATTATTTGTTGACCCTGGGACTGGTTGGAAAAAGCGGATAGGTGGTCAGTGTATGACATGGTGTCGTGGTATGAAAGAAAGCTGCAAAGGGCTGGCTTCTGTTGATCCTTCACGACTCCCTAGCTAGGGTCCTAGAGATGGTGCAACACAGTGGCTAGAGACGTTATCAGATATGGCTCAGAATAGAAGCCAGTGGGGATCCTGTTGTAACTTTTTACTTTCTTCATAAAGAGTGGTCATAACTTTCTTAACTGAAAGAGCTCTTTTGGTTGTACATTTCAGTTTCCCCCATTACTACTCTTATTATTACACTAACATACACTCTGTGGTTCTTGTTGTTCCTTCTTTTTTTTTCTTATATGCACTTTACCTTTTTTCTCTTCCCATTCTCATTGTTTTGTGTGGCACATGTATATCTGGTGCCCCCTTGAACCAATATTTATGTGTTCAAATAAATAATAAATAAATGAATATTTACTTATTACATATGTAGCAGGCGAACTACTTCAGTAATATTGTCAACGAGTAAATAGCCTCTACCAGGGAAGTTCTACTCACTGCCTTCTCGTGGCATTACTGTTGTTTACGAAATCGAGAGGACGAAAAGCGAATGTCCGGCGCTTCAACCGGGTTGGTGGATATGGACGATCCATCTTGGGGAGTTGGAAAACCCTGATTCCAAACCAATGGTGCACATGGGCTCCAGTATCCTGAAGGAACAAATGTCATATGAACCAATCGTTGGTCATCAGCTACCATGGGACTGTAACTCCTTACGATGCTCCACTGCCTTGTGGACTAGACCTTCAGGTCAAAGGCTCCGGGTGTGGCCCCCTAAGAAAACCACCTGCTTCAGTCTGGGCACCTGGGCAGTATCACAGCCCTCACAAAAATCAAATGAGATTTGTGAGACGCATATTTATCTGGTGTCCCTTTGTACCAATATTTATGTGTTTAAATAAATAATAAATAATAAATTGATCATTCACCGGATCACACTACAAATATGCAACCTTTATACACATTCACTCATTCATATGTTTCATATTGAATCACCTTTGACCTAGATGATGACATGATCAGATGTGTTTGTATGTACTAACGATTCAGTCTCAGTTTTTGTTCTTTGTACTGTTTTAAACTTGCGTCAACTTCAAAGATGAGTTTTTTTTATTCTCTGTGTATCATAGGTTTTCCTCATTATGATCAACCGTCTACCTAATACCACTCAATGTGAATTTATTGTTTAGTCTTGGCAATTATATTGTTTCTTTTTTTTCTTGTTGACCATTTCATCACATAATATTATCTTCTTAAATGTAGGCGATAAACGGAAAAAAGTCACCGAAGTTATTAACTGAGACCTACCGGTGTTTGAATTTATTGACTTAATTCCACCATATCTTCCCCTACATCAACACAAACATGTGTGCTGAATGAAAGGAATATTTCAATTTAAAATTGAATTAGAATAGCTATGAATAGACGGATTCGTTCGTTCCGTGTATGGATTAACCTTGTTTGAATAAATGGACGACGTTGCAGTAATTGTTTTAGAAAAGAAACACAAACATCCAAACACCAACAGGTGTGTCCCAAATCTTGTATATTGATCAGTTAGACTACAGTCAGTCAGTTACAACGTAGAACTTCGTACGTACGTACATCAGTTCGAGTTGCCATACCACATTAGCACAGAGATCCAGTTGTCGATTCAAATCCCATATTGGTAGAAGTAGTAAGAGTATAAGTAATATGTGAAAGATAAGGGTTTGAAGATGTTATTGAAGGAGTATAATACGGTGAAATAAATTTGGAAAGAGAAAAAGGATACGGACATGAAGAATTCAGAAGATTAGAATTTGGCAGAACACAAAGAGTGTATGCACCTTCGCCATTGCAAACGATTTTGAGCCATGTCATTCAAGGTCTCTAACCATCGGTTGCTATCATCTTGCGAATCCCAACCAGGTAGTCTACACCTACCAACACGGCCCAGTCCACTTGTCAGCGACTTCATGGATTTATGCCATGTTTTGGTCTGACCGCCCCTAGCTTTCTTCCATCCTGTTCTTACCTAGTACCCGTTTCCTAACATCTGCATTACTTACTCGGTGGTCCCAGGATATACGAGCAATCCTTCGAAGACACCTATGATCGAATACTAGTAGCCTACGAATATCCTCTACTCTTATCAGCCATGTTTCACTGCCATAAAGTAGGACGGAACGAACTGCTGCACAGTAAACCCGTCCTTTTGTTGCTAGACGGATATCTCGCCTACGCCATAAATGACGCAAGTTGGCGAAAGCTAGACGAGCCTTCTGTATCCGTGCTGAGATTTCGTCACACAACAGACCACAAGGGCTGATGAGACTCCCAAGATAAGTGAAGCTGTCAACACGCTCAACTACTTCACTCCCTATCATTAGTTCAGGTGTCGATGCAACCCAATCCTGAAGTAACATTTTGCACTTCGAGGGAGAGAATCGCATCCTGAACAAGCCTGCATTGTTGCTTATGGTGTTTAGAAGACTCTGCATTTTGTCAGCATCTTCACCAAATAAAAACAATGTCGTCGGCGTATTCTAAGTCAACAAGTGAATCTCCTGGTAAAAGTTCAACTCCAGGAGATTGAGATGATGAAAGTGATATCTCTAAAAGCATGTCAACGACAAAGTTAAACAAGAATAGAGAGAGTGGACAGCCCTGACGAACACCACTTGAGGTAACCAATTCTGATGACAGTTCGCCATAGGCTCTAACTCGACCAGTTGTGTTCGAGTAGAGAGTCTTTATGAGGTTAATGTACTTCTTTGGTACTCCTTTCACTGACAAACACTGCCATAGAACCTCACGATCAACGGAGTTAAATGCCGCCTTAAGGTCAAGAAATACTACTATTGTGGGACGTCTGAATGTATGTCTATGTTCTAGGACCTGACGTAGAGTGAATATCTGGTCTATGCAACCACGTCCAGGTCGAAAACCAGCCTGGTTTTCTCTAGTCTGCTCTTCACGAGCTTTAGTTAGGCGTCCAAGTATTATTGAAGCTAATATTTTAGACACTATATTAGTCAAACTGATTCCTCTGTGATTGTCACAGGAGGACTTTTGTCCTTTCTTATAGACTGGCATAATCAGTGATTGGGACCAGTCAAATGGAAGTACGTCTAGTTCCCAGATTCTACCTAAGACCTCAGTCAATCTCGTTGCTAGTACTGGACCACCATCCTTAAAAATCTCAGGGGTAAACCTGTCAGGGCCTGCGGCTCTCCCTCGCTTTAGATTTCCTATAGCTTTTTCAACCTCGTAGAGAGTTGGAGGACTTACCTCAATTTGCCATTCAGGACGACTGGGGATCGTGGGTAACTGAAGTGTGGCTGAAGGCCAGTTGAACTGATCCCTAAAGTGTTCTGCCCATCAATCCAATCTCCTGGATTGAGAATGAATGATATGCCCATCTTTGTCTGAGATAGTTTCGCTAATAGTTGGGTTCCTAATGCCGGTTTCTTTAATAAGTCTGAATAGCTGTCTACTGTTACCTATTGCCGCTGTCTTTTCCATCTCTCTTGCTTTCGCTACCCACCACTGTTCACGATCATTGCGTAGGCTTCTTATTAGCCTTCTCTTAAGCTGACTCCGCTCTTCGTTATGTTCAGAGCCAGGTGAGATGAGTTTTCGAGCATCTATCAGTGTGGTAGATGCTGTTGAGATCCATTGTTTCTCCCTGACCTTATGCCTTACCTTACTAGCGGATATCGCTGCTGTTTCCACAGCTTTACGGATGTCATCCCACGCTGCCTCGGGGTGGGCACGACTTACATGTCTGTCTAACTGTTTTTCCAGTTGTTCCTGAAATATATTCTTAGCTTGCTTATCATTAAGTAGAACCCTTAGAGGCTTCCCTGCAGTGTCTTTCCTACGTCCAGTAAGACGCAGACAGATACGTGCTCGCACTAGAGCATGATCTGAGTCTAAACATGTGCCCCAGAATGAGCGACAGTCTTCTATCGAGCCCCTCCATCGGTGGCTGATAGCGATGTGATCTAATTGGGTCCAACGTTGGGACGAATTCGGGGGTCGCCATGTCAAAAGATGTTTTTCCTTATGCTTAAAGTTAGTATTTGCAAGAAATAGGCGGTTATCTGAGCACAGCTGCAACAGACGGTCGCCATTATCTGTTCTTTGAGCCACGACATAATAAGATCCACACAGGTGTCTTTCCCTTTCACTTAGTTTACCTACTTGAGCATTAAAGTCACCAGCCACTATTACTACATCAGAACGCCTAGCTTTTCGGAGAAGGTCAGAAAGTTTCCTGTAAAACTCATCTTTTATATCGTCTGAGCTGCAGTCAGTGGGAGAGTAGACAGAGACGACGAAGAGGCAACGACGAGTGTCCCTAACTTTTCGAGTCCTTACTGATCCGTTTAGTCGGACAGCGCATAGACGACTGTCTACTGAGATCCAGTCCAAAAGAGCTAGTTCTTCCCTAGCACTCAATGCTATACCTGCACCATCGAGGCCACGGGAAACAGCATCAGGGCTTCCAGATACACGAAACGTGTATCGAGATGGTTCTTTATTTTGATTAGGTGAGGTCAAATGAATGACGCTACTCGGATCTTGTATGCGCGTTTCGGAGACGCAGCACACATCGATGGTGTAAGATTCTAGAGTCCTAGCTAAGGAAGCCTGTTGTCCTATTTGGCACAATGTTCGGACGTTAAAAGTTCCTATATGTAGTTTAGAGCGTGGTTTCAGGAGACCAGGAATAACGTTCCGTGTACTTGAATCGTTTGTCCTAGCGGTGCGAGGTGATAAAAGGAGGTGGGAAGGGTTAGTCGTGGAGATAAGAGAGTTATTAGGAGTAGGAAGGATTTGAATGTGACCAACTTGGTCTCGTGTGCTGTTACGGGTATGAGGGCTAATATCACTTCCCGGCTGCCCACACCGTGGAAGAGTATTTCTTGAGGGACCTGAAAAGGAAGTCGGATTAGTGTTGGTCTTAACGACCTGGGAGCGTGACCGCAGTGCCCAAGGGACAACTGCTTGAGGTCGGTCACGCACGGCCTTTTTGTGGAGGATTTTTGACGTGTTAGCTCCGTTCTTCAAAGGGCCTTACCGCCGGAGACGGAAATCCGTGGGATAAGGCGAGGTGTGTATTTTTAGGGTCGACCTTTTCTAACCCCACCCCTCCTTGTGGGAAGGCAGAATCGCTATCATGCTGGTTGTCTGAAGGAAACACCTTACTGCCGTCACACTTCTGTACAGTCGGCAGTACGACTTCGCCTTCGGAACTTGGGATTGCTGCTTTTAGTCTTACCGCTCTTCAACCGACCTGTCTGGCATGGCAGGACCTCGAGGAACGATTGTTCCAGCCAGTATAGCTCGATTGCTTCATCACGATAGGCAAGCTTGACCACCACGTCAAGGTAACAGCAATGGTCGGGAGTTAGACTACATACATATTTAGAATGATGATTTGAATTGGTGTTACTGTTTGATTCAACTAAGATAGGAAATATCGAAATCCAGTTAACGCCATCATAATCCACTATTTATAAAATTATGCTGTGTTAGTATTGCTCGTAGTAAATATTATCTAATTATTGTTTTTTTTAATAAAAAAAACAATTGAAGAATGTGTTATTTACAATTGATTGCTCATTGAGTAGTGACCAGTGACATACGTGTCATGTCTTTCACAGAGCAGATCGACTCCTATCGACCAAATTGCAATGTGGCCACTAGTCTGTATGACTCTCGACATTGCATGCACTATTTTGAGCTGTAAGGTAGTGGTAGAAAGTAGTCAACAAAAAACCATATACTTAGGTTTATGCTAATAGGCACTCTTCACTAAGGTATACCTGTATTCTTGAAGGAACTGATGCTCCCTGACGGATTCTATCTCCTGTCATTCAGCTTCATAGCCGGAGACGTTTCTACTGGGCTATCCGGGCCCCGAGTGACCTGTAGGACTGATATGTTTTTACAATTAATCAATAGATAGTGGCCAGTCTAATTTATGTCTAAACATTTTTAGTACTGACCGAATTCTATTGATCAACTTGCAATGTGGCCACTGGTGTTTTAGTTGATATTACAACTGACTTTACATGACAAAACGCAAGGTGACTTTCTATATCTGATTAATGTAATATTTGACTGCTTAAATATGACATATATTGTTATGAATAGAGAACAGGACATGTAATTTAAAACATTCAAACTAACATGAATTCGTTTTGTATCATTCGGTTCTCATTAACTACTTTTAAACATAACCTATAGTTTTTCAAATCGAAATTTCAAATAAGGTTTAACATACTTAAAGAATTCACTTTGATTGCTAAAGTATTTACTCCGATCTTGAAACAAATTGAAAAGTTATTTTTTGTAGGTCAAAACTATGTCATAATCAAGGGTTCTATAAGCGAATAACATGATTATTCACTATTTGTAGACTTCCATCTGTTGAGTGATCTACGTAAACTTAAATGATCATGCAATAGTAATAATAATAATAACCATCTTCTCAAGTACAATTTATTCGAGACGAGTCATTGTTAGAGGTATCAGATATGATCATCTCGTGTTTGTCATATGCCTGACTATCCTATCAATCTTAATTCTTAAATAGAAGAAGTCTAGTGACGAGTTCTATTTCAAACTGACAATAAAATTCAAACACTTATCTATAACATGCTGACATATACATCAGTTTTGTGACTTTAAATGTCGAGTTACAGAGTTCATGTGAACTACA
>NW_017386028.1:66158-133704 GCF_000237925.1 Schistosoma mansoni | reverse complement strand
GTTTTTGTTGGTGTTGGAGCCTTTTTGTTTTGGTGGGGGATTTTTGGTTGGGGGTGTTCTTGTCCGATTTCCCATTGGGTAGGCTTCCCCCCCTTAAATTTTTTGGATTTTCTTGTGAGTTTCTTGTGGTTTCCTTTTTTGTTTTAGGTCTTTTTTCCCCTTACTTTTTTTTTTTTTAGTTAATTTCCTTGCTGTTATGATGTGATCTGAGGTTGGGCCCAGTGGGCATTTAGGGGTGTTGTACCGTTGTGTTTTAGGTTGATACTGATATCAAATGCATGGCTTTGTATCAATATATATATTTAGATACGGTAGGCCATAGGGGTGCTTATGTATTATTTCGGGACAGAATAACCTCGTCCATCAACAAGAGATTTGTTTCTATTCATTCCTATGCTTTACAAGCAATCATTCCAGAATAGTGATGTTTCAGTGAAGTTCCCGGGACTCCAGTTAATGACAATAATTTGTGTAAAGTAACAATGGTTTTCACGACTAAATATATGGTGGGATACAACCCTACTAATATTCAAAATGTTTGAGATTTATTCCACAAGTAATTTGACGGTAATTGATACTCATACCTTATATAATTTAATCGAATAAAGCACATTCGGTTTTCAGTCAAAAGGGGGGTCAATATGAACATAAATCTATCCATTTTCATTTAAGCAGTTGGGAATTATCACTATAAGTCGATTAGATCAAAAGCTTTGAGTACATAAATCTTCACTTCGTATATAAACTATGTTTAAAAGTTTATTCGTTTGAGTAGCTGTTTTATTTTTATCTGTTAGTTTTATTCCGTCTCTGTTGTCTAGATATTTTTTTCACTGTGGAATAATTCTGACAAATTTTAAATGAGTTAATTTACTATTATGCATATAGTTCTATTCTATTTGTTTAGTTCACTGCATTTATCTTAAATAAGACAATATTTATCAACTCAGATAATTTCGTGTTAACACTGAGTAAAACCATTCTATCATGTATAAGAAAATAAATCAAACAAATAACTGACAATGTGACCTGTATCATAGCCACCGGTGGTAAAAGCAATACACAGCATATCATCATCACATCAGCTCGAAGAGATGAATATCTGGTAGCTACATGTCTAAAAGTAAACATTCATCTTTATTGTATTGATCCTGTTGTTCAATGGACATAATTAAACTTTGCAAAATTCAACTTCATTAGATAAATAACTGACTGAACTGAATTCAGAAAATAGTTAATTTAATTGATAAGGACTTCTAATTAGTCGTCATTTTACTTACTGATAAGTAAACAAAAATAATGGATGTGATATGATGTTATCAACGAAATAGCAATCTAGTAACAGGGATTTTTTTTTTGCATTGACAGTATAGAAACAAGGTGACTAAAAATGAAATTAATTAAACTTTATAGAGCCACACATTAACTGATGATCATTGGAAAGCTGTCAACTTCACAACTTCGCCTACATTTGTCAAGTTGGCTTTGACACAGATGTAGCAAGTTATTAAGCAATTTAGCTGTCTACTGATAAACGGCAGTTCTGACGCGTACGGAAGCCTCAAGTAATTTTTCCCGATTCGTATTTTTAGTACTGATCTCCGTTATTATTTGATTGGTCATGTTACATAAACAGAGCTGTTCTATTACAACTACGAATTCTTTTAATATCAAGCTTTTCCTGAGTTCCTGAATACCCTCTTTTGTATCACATGGAGGATTATCCTTGAAGTGTTGACTAATTTGGTTGTCTGGTTCATCTAGTTCGCGTTGACTTTTTTTCTTACTAGAAGAATCTCCCAATCGTTCGTAGCTCGGAAGTGCCTTCGGCTGTCTCAAAAAATAACAACATGAGAGTTGATAATGCTGCTTATTTATTCTAACCGAAATAGTCGTAGCAATATGAAATAACTCATGATCATCCCGTATTTCATTTAATGTTGGATATAGGTAGAGACAAACGTTCCGACTAAAATTCATATCAATCGCCAATTTAAAGTCGATCATGTAATTCCAACGTCATACAAACACTGCTAACGAACTACTACTCGTGAGCCATGGCTCCTCAGTGAGTGAAAATAGATATCCAGCTATTCTGAGTATATAAGACACTAAATGATACTGTAAACTCTTTCCTACTATTGATTTCACAAATGATTCACTCAAGGTTCCTACTCGGACTAAACTGTGGTTGACTGCTTGAAGTTGAAGTGAATGTAATATCGTGTCTCTATTATCTCATTTTCAATCGTTGGTTGGGCTTGTGTCTGTATATCACACGATTGAATTTAGTGATCCCAAATCACGATCTAGTCTACCCACCGAATACCTAGTATATTAAGTCGTTGTATTTATTATCAAGCGCATGAACAACAACAATCTAATTTTTTATGTTATGTAACAAGTAATCTCATAAGAAATGTTTAACGTATTAATATAACAAAAATAATTAGTTCAGGCCAATGAAATTATTTCCTAGGCAATTGAAGATGGGATCTACCAGTAGGATAAAGTTGAAGAAAAATATATGAGGTAGGATTGAAGTATGAAGTATAAAATGATTCCAACTCAATAGCTCAAATACATGACTCAATAAAATATCTGATGCGAATCTTAACCACAAATTTTGTACAAATGTAAATGTAATTTATCAAGCTGTGTTTCTTTTCTCAATGTGATTGAACATTGTTACTTCTTGTTTAAAAAGAGTAATATAATTATTCAACTCAATAATTCAACTCACTTTATGTTCTTCTACAAGACTTTCTAGTCTAGCTCGTTCTAAATCTAATGAATGTAGAGATGAACGAAGTTCTTGTCCTGTTCTAGTCAATGCATCAACACGATGCTGTAACTCTTCAATTTGATCTTGTCTTCTTTGTCTACATTTGGCCGCTGCGACTCGATTACGCTCACGTCGTTTAGCACGACGTCTAGCTTCATCATCACTAACCTAATGTAGGTAAAAATGAAAAAGAAAAATCACTCAAAAGAATTTAACACATCAAAGTGAATCTTTCGAACTAATTTCCTGTTTCTCATATAAATTATCTAAATATCCTTTCAAAAGCAGTCTGAAAAAGCCTCATTGGTAACTTTTTAAAGTTTACCTCATGTTAAGGTAAGCATAATACTAAGGACACTGATGGTGAAAAAAGTTGGAACAATTTCTGAAAGTTTTAACGGGTGGAACAAAACAGTGAAAAAATCTGAATTAACATACGTCAATATCTAAGATCATTCAGTTTATTAAAATCTAGCTGATAATGTAGAGAAATCAAATCTAATTCTAGCAAACCCATTTTAATAATCATCAATTACGCTAGTTTATGTAACATACAATACAATTTTTGATGCATCACACTAGAATGTTCAAATTGCTATAAATATTTCTACATTACACGACTCGTGATCGTTTCCGAGTTATAATTAGTACCAGTGATAGTCCAACACAAAAGGTTTCAAGTATATCTTTTAAAGTATAAACTATTTTATCGGTCATTCATATGAACAAAATCTCTCACTATAAAAGCATAATTTTGATTTTTAAAGTTGAAATATCCTTATGACACATATTTGACATGATTAACGATATCACATATCGAAAACAATGAATATATCACAAACAATGGTTCCAAATTGTATAATTACTTAATTCTGATGACTTTAGAATGAAAACTATTCTTAATTTAGTGAAGCAATCATCTATTAATCAAATATATGTAAAGGAATATACAGTGAGTTTGTGACCAATTATGTTAGATTGAATGCATCAAGATTGAAGAATCAGATGATAAGACTACACATCCAAATGATATTTTACCTAAAAAATTGAATAGCTTACATTATAATTTCATTCAATATTCTGTCCTCCATGTTTTTCGTCAGTCTGAATCCTTCTAAGTGTTTTTTATCAATATATATTGTAAATATTTTTTTTGAAAATTAACATTTATTCAATGTTAAGTTTAAATACAATTAGTTATATATCCTTTTCTAAATGAGAGCATACCATTGAAGAAACAAAGCATATAATAGATTATGTCTTAGTCGTGTCATAGGTTATCTCAAAGTAACTGGTGGTCTCTGTGAAATTTGAACCTGAACCACTAATCTTCACAGTCCAAGACCTAACTGAACCCCCAAATGCCCTGGTACGGCCGAGAGTGGGGAGAGTCTGCTCTCCCTCTCCAAATGCTCAAACATGGCCACGCGAATATATAGCCCCTACCAGGGAAGTTCTACTCACTGCCTTCTCGTGGCATTACTGTTGTTTACGAAATCGAGAGGACGAAAAGCGAATGTCCGGCGCTTCAACCGGGTTGGTGGATATGGACGATCCATCTTGGGGAGTTGGAAAACCCTGATTCCAAACCAATGGTGCACATGGGCTCCAGTATCCTGAAGGAACAAATGTCATATGAACCAATCGTTGGTCATCAGCTACCATGGGGACTGCAACTCCTTACGATGCTCCACTGCCTTGTGGACTAGACCTTCAGGTCAAAGGCTCGGGGTGTGGCCCCCTAAGAAAACCACCTGCTTCAGTCTGGGCACCTGGGCAGTATCACAGCCCTCACACAAATCGAATGAGATTTGTGAGGCGCATATTTATCTGGTGCTTCCTTGTACCAATATTTATGTGTTTAAATAAATAAATAAAGACGTAACCACTGATCTGTCTAAACAGCCACCAACTATCTGCAGGATTGAGATATTTACATTCACTGATAACTGAGTAATGAATAAACACGATATTTGTCTAAGCCTTTAGTAGTGATGCGATATCGAGTCACTTAAACTAGTGGCTATACTGCACCTGGATTAGTACTACAGGAATAAACAAACATTCAATTATTTATTACTGTGACCAATTAGGGAGAATTGTCAAGTGGTTTATATCCAAAAGAACTATCATTATTTAAATTGTCGTGAACAACTGACTTAAATGTACTTTTTTTAAAATAACTATTTGATGTGAACCGCAAAACAAGAAGCCTGAACAAATTACGGAAGCTATTTTTGGGGACGTTAATTCATTTAATTCAAAGCTTGTAAAACTGTAACATTTACTTTTGCCCTAGCCTATTCTACAGATCATAAGCTTTCGTTTGATGTATAATTCATTGCCATAGCATTTTCTGTTCTAAAGCTATTGTCATTTAGACGTAATCTTTTGTACCCTATTTTCTACTATAATTCCCCAGTTTTGGACATAACTGTATTTTTCTAATTATTGTACGTTGTGGTCACCTTAGTCATCTATTTATTCGTGTAACTTTTCATCCTAATCGAATTGGGAATTCGAGTGCTAGATCGGGTTGGAATAAAGTGATTAGTGTTCCATCTGTCTTTGTCTTCTCTCTCTCTCTCTCTCTCGTGCTTGCCAGCCAATCAGGGACAGAATAGTTTTCGTCTCTCTACCTCTATTTCGAACTCACGCATATTGGCCTCAAGGTTAAGCCAGTCAGTCTATCGTGTCAAGGTCTTAATCTACATTATACTCGGCACTAAGTGGGTAGACAGATTCAAGGACGTAACACTATTCATTAGAAGATGAGGCTCTCAACATTTGATAATTATTTATGATTACATGTTAGAAAAAACTTACAACACATTTCATTATTATATTCTAGCATTATTTTATCATTTCCGATTCAGATTGATTATTAGAGCAAGAATTCTAAATAAGTAATCTGTTAACAATGTAAGTCGAATTTTTATCTGATGAATTATTACAAAACTGACAATAAATAACATGATTAACATGAAGGGTTTGTGAA
This sequence comes from Schistosoma mansoni, assembly GCF_000237925.1. Classification (NCBI taxonomy): domain Eukaryota; kingdom Metazoa; phylum Platyhelminthes; class Trematoda; order Strigeidida; family Schistosomatidae; genus Schistosoma; species Schistosoma mansoni. Next base: position 127,921 of record NW_017386028.1, on the reverse strand, counting down.
GATTTTTAAGTAAAGTTAAATTGCAGCTACCAGCAGAATCCAGAAAGCGCATCGCATCCTATCTAATACTAGTTAACTGGATGTAACTGCATCGCAATACTGATGTTCACACAGAGACTAGGACCTGGTGGGTTGACTAATTGCAGTTCTTCAAATCGAAAATGAGAAAACGCGAATAGTTACGAAAACTTAAACTTATCCTTGTTTTCCAAGCTATCTGCACATAGTAGCTTAGTAAATAGCGTGTTGAGCATTTGACACTAAAAGTACTGGTTTCAAGTCCCGGTATGAAATCAATACTGAGGTGAAGGTACATGGAACTGACAAGCTTCAAATAGAGTCTAACGCGCCGCCTGGATTCTACTGATAGTCACCAATCAGCTTTACTTAGAACAAGTGACTTAATGACAATATCGAGGTAGTCGACTTAGTATACGCAAATGCCAAATATAGATTGATCAATTCTAGTCCTTAATATCAGTGGTGAGATTTAAATTATTACAAAAAATGGTTGTGGAGACTATTCAGTTTTAAGGCTTACATCACAGACCGGCCTTATTTCGACAGACCATGAAAACTAAAAAGCATTGGATAACTTTTCGTCCAAGTATGTATTCACCACGAGACCTGAATATCCTAAGTTCCATTCTTGATAGGTTAGAGGATGTGCACTGCTGAGGAGTCCCACACCAGACCAAAACTGTTTTCCAATGCTTCCTGGTTTTCAATGGATTTTTAACTAAGGTCAATCTATGATGTAAATAATAGACTTATGCGATAAGTGATCAGTTGATTTGCAACTATCTCTAACATTATAACTACATAAGCTTCCAAGTTCTCCTATGGGCTTTAATCCCATAACAAATAACAATATGAAATTCAATGGACAAATCGAATAGGAATGAACCCAGAAAATATTAAAAAGTAGTAGTAGGAAAAAAGATTAACCGATCATTTGCAAACTTTTAATCAGTAAGTAGTTATGAATTTTGAAAACAATCCTGTTTCGAAGTAAGATTTGGTACATTGAAAATGGTCAGTCAGTCAGCTACAACGTAGGACCAGGCACATATATGCATCGGTCCAAGTTGCCATACCTCGTTAGCACAACAAGATCAACACCGGATTAATAGTAGTTAATTTAGTGTTGGTAGTAGTATATAAATTATAGGTTGTATATAAGGATATAGTATAGGAAGGAAGAGAGATATGAAGCAATTTTAGTCTCAAGGTTTAAGGGAAGATAAAGAGTGTATACACCTACGCCATTGTGATCGATTCTGAGCCATGTCACACAGAGTCTCCAACCATTGGTTACGATAGTCACGCGGACCCCAACCAGGTAGTCTGCATCTGCCAACATGGCTCAGACTAGAAGTTAGTGACTTCAAGCACTGATGCCATGTTTTGGTTTGGCCGCCCCTAACTCTCCTCCAACCGTCCCCAATACTAGTCATCATAGCGCGTCGTGGTAATCGGTGTTCAGGCATACGTAACACATGGCCCAACCATCTCAGTCGATGAAGATTCATGACCTCATCAACTGATTTACCATTGTTCCCTAATACCCTGTGTCTAACCTCACTATTACTTACCCGGTTATCCCAGCAGATGCGAGCAATATTTCTAAGGCATCTGTGGTCAAATACTAGTAACCTACGAGTATCTTCTACTCTTAATGGCCATGTTTCGCAGCCGTAAAGTAGAACAGAACGAACTGATGTGCAGTATACTCGTCCCTTAATTGATAGACGGATATCTCGTCTTCGCCATAGGTGACGTAAGTTGGCAAAAGCCAAACGAGCTTTTTGAATCCGTGCTGAGATTTCGTCAGACACCAACCCATTAGGGCTGATCAGACTTCCAAGATAAGTGAAGTTGTCGACGCGTTCGACTACTTCACCCCCTATCCTTAGTTCGGGTGTTGACGCAGGCCAGTCCTGGAGTAACAATTTACATTTGGATGGGGAGAAACGCATCCCAAACATCCTGGCATTATTACTGAGTTCCAACAGAAGACTCTGCATTTTGCCAGCGTCTTCACCAAACAGGACTATGTCATCTGCGTATTCTAAGTCGATAAGTGAACCTCCTGGTAGGAGATCAATTCCTGTAGATTCAGTCGAAGAGAGTGTTATTTCCAGCAACAGGTCTATAATGAAGTTAAACAAAAAAGGGGATAGTGGACAGCCTTGACGGACACCACTTGAGGTTGTAAAATCATATGACAGTTCGCCATAAGCTCTCACTCGACTAATAGTGTTCGAGTAAAGAGCCTTCAAAAGGTTTATGTACTTCTCAGGTACACCTTTCAATGACAGACACTGCCACAGAACCTCTCGGTCTACAGAGTCAAATGCTGCTTTCAAGTCAAGAAAAACTATCATTGTCGGAAGCATGGTAATTTTATGGTCAAGTAGTAATGCTAATAATAGTAGTAATTAGTCGGCTAGTGCATATATATTTATTAACAGTATTGCATTCTTGTAACACTATGCTTGATGAGCAAATAAGGATTGCAAACCGATGAATGAGCTAGTAAGTTTTTATCGACTGAAGTGCTTGGAGTATGGTATTACGCATGCTCAACAACTGCTTGCCTCGAAGTGTGATGATAGTTGATGTGACGAACAGGTTGGAAGATAACTAGGAATAGTCAAACCAAAACATGGCATCAGTTCACAAAGTCGCTAACTTCTAGATTAAGCCATGTGAGTACAGACTGGTTGGCTGGTGACCGTGTGATTGTTTTAATCAATGGTTAGAGACAATGAATGATAGATTTGGTCACAATAGTGTAGATGACTTCATTCTTAGTCTGTCCTTAGATTCTTAATTATCTAAAAAAGTTTTTGTCCCACAATCTTCTACTTTCTCCTAGGCTCATATTTCTCCTAACAAATATTTTCTACCATTATAATCATTATCATTATTCATTAGTTCAGAAATCGCTATTCAATACCGCTTACAATGAATGTATGACTTTTAACAATTTACCATACATAGTTTGTCAGCATACAACACAATAATAATAATAATAATAACAATAATAATAATAAGGTGTGGTTCATCGTAAAATACGTTGAACATGATTATTTAGTAGCATTTGTGTTTATTTACTACTTCTAGTGAGTGAGTGAATAAATGAATGAATAACTAGACTTTACATAGACGATGATCATAACATGCAATAAAACTTGACTCTGTCCAATACTATTCCAATGATTGAATAATAGGTCTATATACATTTACATCCTCTATATTACAAGTTTATATATAAACTACAATAGATATTGACTTTCTCTAGGTTTGGATCACTAAAAAAGCACCATAGCAACAGGCCTGTTTATTACAAGGTATACACGCCCAATAGTACTAATAATAATAATAATACTGCTAATAATAATAATGTGAAAATAGGCCGTCCAGTAGTGGTAGAAGGACAAGTTTTCTTTTTAAAAAATCATTAAACATTTAGAGCAGAAAACACCGAACCAACTGTTGAATTATTAATTACAGAAAGAGTCATTAGATGATCATGTGATGAGAAAGAACGAAGATCGGTAATTAAGAGAACCTAGTTTATCACTGAAAAGTAAACTACTATCTATAGTAATTTGAACTGACAGCTATGATACATACCATACATAATCTATTCAGTTGAATCAAGTTGAATTCATAAAATAAGGAGACTGACTTAATAAATTCGCATGAGAATGATAACACATTCTTTGGACAATGGATGTGTTGATGATATATTGAAGTCATAGTCATCATCATCAAGCATCAACAAGGCCTAATGTGAAATCGTTCATTTTGCTATTTGTTGATTATGGTTGCATTGAGAAATGAAACAGCTGCCATTAATAATATGTGATACTCATTACACCTCATAACGAATTGATTACATATGCAATTGTACCATCGGGTACTGACTTAATGTCTCTAATGGTTAAGCATTCTCCGAGAGACATAAAAAGATCCTGTGTTCAATCCCTGATGAGGTCGTAGGAGCACACTAATGAAGTATCTAACACTAGGACAAAACAAATGTGTCAATGTTTCCTAGTTTTCAAGAATACCTTAACTGAGATCAATCTGTGACAAATACAATTCACGAATATGTTTGGGACTGAAAAAAAAGCTTCTATCTAAAATAAAAACTGCAACATATTATTATAATCTTAGTGTTATATCAATCCTGAACTTGTGAGTAGGCGAGTGTTACTCTTCATTTTCAAGGTTTAAGTAGACAAATTGAATAACATTTTATAGAATAATTTCTATCGACAAATTAATGATTGACTAATGGAGGAAGAAAAAAAGAAAATTATAGCAAAACATACATATCAATCTAAGTTGATATAATTTATTTAAATCGCAAAATAAGAAAGCGAGTAAACTTTTCTTTGAAAGATGATAGAATGAGCTAAATAAAAAAATCTGAAAAACAAGATAAATAATAATAGGATGATAATTTCTGAGAGTAATACATTATCTAATATATGTAACGTCATCATCATTAAGAGGACATTTACATGGAAATTTGCCAAAAAAAAGTGACTTATATAGTTTAAGAGATGCTATTCGCAAAACTTATGGGTTTTCATACAGTACATATATATACGTGTTACAACGGGAGGGACTTTGTGGTCTTTCTTAAAAATTATGCCCATTATATTGTTGAAGTAAGAAGTGACTAATTCTAGGTATAATTTATGCACAAATATATATATATATATGTATATATATATATATATCAATTTACTCGTTATTTATGACCTCTTCAAAAGCTTAATCAAAATGGTTTCCTCTTATCTAGCAGAAAGTCAGTAAGAACATAGGGTCGGTAAAACTAAACTTCATGGACGACGTTTAGGCGATACTAAAGTGCCCATAAGAAACTTCAGCCACTAAGTAAGATCAAAATAAGGTTATGAATTAGTGCGATGAATTCAGATTAGGAGTCGAAGTTAGAAACGGAGGTTAGGAATTAAAGTAAGAATTTTCACCATGAATTAAAGTTTTAATATCAAAATATTATTTAGTAACATGAAAAAATGAACTTCCCGCATAAATCCAGGAGTACCTACCTTAAATTTGATTGAATAGTTTATAAATTATAATCCCACCCATTGGAACTAACATTATCACCGTACATGTATCAATTCACATAATATGCAAACATCAAAGAAGACATATTACAGAGCGGGAAATAATTGAGTTGAAATTAATGAAATTTATCGAAGGGAGTAACCACAACAACACCGAAAGAACAAAAACATGGAACATAAGTATGGGATAAAAGTACACTTTTTTTCATGGAATACCGCCACCTCAAGACAAGAGGAGAGGCCATAGGTAGAAGAGAACAGGTAAACTCATAACGTGATAAGAGTAGATGGATGAATATAAATTTTAGAAAAAAAACCTAGAGTAAGACGAAGATTTAGGAACTCCTAAATTTGTGATCAACTTTGAAGTAAAATGTAATTTCTATGTATTTAATGACAATTTAAAATTTATTTACCCTTCCGATAAAAAAATTAATGTTTTAATATTCTCCTATTCATGAAAAATGTTCATTGGACTTCATATAGATAACTTATTATTATTTCCATAGTTGAAATCATGAGTCAATTGAAGCTAGACCACCGTGGAAAACCTGGAAGCACTGGACGGCCGTTTCGTCCCATTGTGGGACTCCTCAGCAGTGCGCATCAACGATCTTGCCTCTCGAGATTCGAGCCCAGGACCTACCAGTCTCGCGCCAGAACACTTAACCGACTGATCAATGAGCCGGCATCCGATGGTATTGATGTCTAACTTCAACCCCTTCTGATTATTATTATTTATTTAAATACATAAACACTGATGCAGAGAAGCATCAAAAATATATCAGCCACACTTCATCATTCGATTTGTGTGATGGTTGGAATACTGCCCGGGTGCTCAAACTTATCTCTATACAGACAAAGAATCTAGAGGGTTTATTCGAGAAAAATGAGTACTGAAATTTTTTACTTCATAAAATCACTATTAAATAGATGAATAAATTGGACAAAGTATTCGAAATTGTTACTAACCGATTTTGTAGAAAAATATATATATTTGTAATACTTTCATGAAATTATTTCGCATAAATAGTTTTGAACACTAAACTGTATTAAAACAGCTGCTAATTGTCCTTATATTCGATGATCAATGATGAAATCATTTCATGATTTGAATTCTTCGATTCTTTCAAACATTAATTATCATGTTCTACGTGACTCATAATGGAAAAGGTAACAACAACAACAACACGTTTACATACATGAACCCCGAGTTAAACTGAGAATGATATCGTTAATAAAATAAACGATCTGTAACGGTGAGAAGCTGAGGAGTAATAGTAGGAGGTTGAAGAAAAACGTCACTCCGGAGCATACATAAGTTATCAATAGATGCTTTTCTCTGTTTTTCTGTGTCGCCATCTCTTTTTGTAATATAATGAGCAAGGTGTTAACCGACTAGAGTGCGAGTGAACAACCTACAAAACTGATATCATCCAATCGTTTGTGACATTGAATCATGTTTATTTTCCTTTTTCAATATGTATATAAACGCATTATTTTACTAGAAATCAGACCATTCTTCCGAGGAGTTGTCTTGTTTTTTGATAATCAATTCAATTGGGGAGCTTAAGTCAATAATCAGGTTTCGTGAGCAGCAATTATCACACTAAGACACACAACATATTCATTTTTAGACCAGGATTCCAACAATCAGAAACTCGCCCATCAAATCATTAAAATCTTACTCCGTAACATTCTGTTTTGGCATAAGTAAAAAAAGGATGCATACATTTGTAAAATGAATATTCCGTATCAAAATATCGTTTACTGTTTAAATGGGAATAAAGGTCCTAACGAAAAACACGTCAGCCATCATAATTACTTTATGGTGATTTAATCACTACTTATTAATTATTCATCGCCCCAATGAAGAAAATGTCTTCACTCCATAAAACATCATGATAATAGAGAAACAAATGTATTTTATAGTGACGAAGAAAAAGTGACCCTTTTTTGTTCTGTTAAAAGATAGCTGTGAAGGTTGAAACTTCCGCAATTTTTGTAGGTCGTTTGAAGTGAAAACGTGTAGAGTAGATAATATAGAAATATGTATTAATTCATGTTACCATACTTATCAGATAAGCAACAAAAAAAACGAGAAACAGAATACTAAAGGTATTATTGAGAAAGAACGTTAATAATGGTCAAGGAGTGATACCAATAGAAATATTGGGATGGTATTCAAGTTTATAAGGAAGATGAATCTTTACAAATCTGGGATCTTTGGCGATAGCACCCCATATCTTCATTCATAGACTTTTAGATTAAAAGGTCTGGATTTAGACGTCTAAACTCTTCTGAAGATTTATTTATAGTTTGGATCATAAACTGATTTTAGCTACACTATCATTTGAAACCTGGAAGCACTGGACAGGAGTTTGTCCTATCATGTGACTCTTCGGTAGTGCACACCCAGAACCTCGCTCCAAGGGATTGAACCCAAGATCTTCAGTCCAGCATACGAACACTTAACCTCTAGATCGATAAGTTGACAACTAAGATTCAAATCCTGCTGTTCTAGTAAGAAGCCGTAAGCAGTGCAGTATAACCGCACGGGATTGCGGTTATCCATCATAGACAATGAAAGATAGTCGCACAATTGGTTGAAGTTAGACACATAGACCATCAGGCCTCACTCAGTGGTCTGGAGGTTACGAGTTCGCGCACGAGACCGAGGGCTCAGGGTTCGATCCCCATGTGTGGAGATGTAGATGCGCACTGCTGAAGGGTCCCCTACTAACACGCAACGCCCCTTCAATGCTTCCAGGTTTTCAGTGGCGGTCTAAATCAGATCGGTTCATGATTTTAATAAAGTAGAAATAATAACTCGATAAATGAAATCAAACATATTTGTGTGACTTGTTGAAGTATTTCAGTAATAGGTGATGCTGATGATAATGATGATGGTGTTTACAATTTTTTCGAGGTGAGAACGTATTATTGTTCTTAAGGTTTCATATCCCTTAAATTGGAAATGTACTGTGTATAATGTGTATTCTTGGACAGAAAACATCAACAGAAATCTCATTACAAAAAAAACAGTGCACAATTTCAAAAGATGACTTTAATTAATTGGTAAATGATGTGCTTTTCATGAATGCGAATGTAAAAATCAAATGAAAATGGATTGAAAAATTCAATTCTGTCCGCTTCATAGTCGAAATTGGAATAATAATGACCCAATCACATTTAAAAATCATGCTGTCGATTATTTGGAAGGATAAATCAATAGCGTTAGCCAAGTGACACGAAGTGCGTAAATGCATGTACTTATGCAATATGTCTATGTGTATGTCTGTCTATTTATCTAGTTCTACCTAGCTAGCCCATTATAGCTACAATTTAATCCATAATTCTATAACTTCTCTTACTATTGCTTGTATGTATACAATAATACAAAAGCGGGCAGACATTCGTTCAAACGCGTCACTGATTGACTCAGCAAAGCGCATCACCGATCAATAAATATACTATTGATCTGCAGATGTTTATTATTATTATCATTATTATTAAGTCTGCAAGTGTACGACATGTTATTTCGTTTCTCGTCATGTTTTTCTTATGCTTCATAAAGCAGTGTATAGACAATATGTGTATTGAGATAAGTAGTTTTTTGTCCAAATTTTGGTCTAACAACAACTATAATGAGATTTCTGATGGACTAGATGGATAGAAGATAAAACAATACGACTAATGTCTACTCGTTAATGTTTATTTAATTAGCCATTGACTGATATAAATGTACATGCTTGTAGCGATGACGACAATGAGTCATATGAACATAGTGTTACTGATTCCTGCTATACAGTCATCATTAATGTGTAAGGACATGAAATCCGTCTACTTTCATTTTCTATTAAGATCAAACTACAAGGTAATGATTGATTTTTTTTACACTAACATATCTATTCCAGTATGATTCTTATTTCAACTTTAAACAGTTCACCCGTTAAATAAATCCACATTCGATTTTTTTTTAAAAGCGAGAGTATGTAGGTGTGATTAGTAGATTGGTGTCTGTGTGAATGGACAAGATAAAGACGGGCATAATCAGAATTCGAGTGTGAGTGATTGATAGATCCCATGTCACCACAATGTGGGAAGATATTTATTCATGAAGGATTTTGAGAAAAAATTGATACTGAAGGCTTGGCTGATCTTGGAATATAGCTACAGTGCGTAACTGATTTACCAACTACGAGTCTATGTAGTTGACTTTGAGGCGCTGTTTTATGTAAGGATCGATGATACAACCCTGCCACTCAAACCGAATTAACTGAAGCGGGGTTCAGTCAAGTGACCAAGCTGTCGAATGGTGAGTGCTTTAACTATCAAGCTCCTTAATCTTCAAACATACCTTATCATAGGCATCAGAAATCGAAACTGCTTACTAAGGTTTCAGAAAAGACATTTTACTAATAATTCTGGGAACGAGCAACAGTAGAAAAGAAAATCAGAATAGAATGTTAAGTAACAAAAAAATGACAAACTAAAATACACTTCAATTATTTTGAACACATATCAACCAAGATCCATCAACTTGAGCTAATTTAGGCTTTGTATACTCAACTAATATCAACAATCAGTCACACAATTCATAAACGATTTCTCTCTACTAAATAGTAATTCTATCTATAACTTAATGATTAAATTCAGTCAATGAAGCTCCTTTGTGTGTTATTTAAAAGTCTATATGATTGATGTGATTTCAAGTATTAAACATATAGGGCACCTGAGATGATAGTGGATCAGTAATTGTGATTATATATATCTGGACGTTAATCCACAAGAGAATTCATGTTGACAAACTATACAACTATAAATGAGATTTCTAAAATAAGTCATCGAATGGTCAAGATAATGATTTCATGAACTGACACATTTTGCTTTGGCCTCCACTAGCTTTCTCCTGACTTATCCCTCTACACCAGCTGTTACCCATAGGGGTAAGCGACGGTTAAGCATAGGTAACATCACCCACCTCGACGATGAGATGATAGTGGCTAAAATTATGTACGAGAATGATTTAATTTCAAGTTGATAGTAAGTTAGACCTGCCAATCGGATTATACGGTTATCGGAAACCTATTGTAATCACTTCTTAATAACATATTCACTGCAATTCTGAAGAGAATAATATTTGATTCTTAGGATAAATCAGAATGAATACTTTATACTCTGTTTAACTACTGTTAATCAATCTACAATAAGTTGTTGACCGAATTAAAACATAAAATTTACAACAGCATATGTAATTGATGATATGCCCCCAAATGCCCTGGTACGGCCGAGAGTGGGGAGAGTCTGCTCTCCCTCTCCAAATGCTCAAACATGGCCACGCGAATATATAGCCTCTACCAGGGAAGTCCTACTCACTGCCTTCTCGTGGCATTACTGTTGTTTACGAAATCGAGAGGACGAAAAGCGAATGTCCGGCGCTTCAACCGGGTTGGTGGATATGGACGATCCATCTTGGGGAGTTGGAAAACCCTGATTCCAAACCAATGGTGCACATGGGCTCCAGTATCCTGAAGGAACGAATGGCGTATGAACCAACTGTTGGTCACCGGCTACCATGGGACTGCATCTCCTCGCGATGCTCCACTGCCTTGTGGACTAGACCTTCAGGTCAAAGGCTCGGGGTGTGGCCCCCTAAGAAAACCACCTGCTTCAGTCTGGGCACCTGGGCAGCATCACAGCCCTCACACAAATCAAATGAGATTTGCGAGGCGCATATTTATCTGGTGCTTCCCTGTACCAATATTTATGTGTTTAAATAAATAAATTGATGATATATCTTTATGCTTGATATCTAAAGATATCCTTCAAAAGAAATAAGATACCTGGGTAGAGTTGATTATAAAAGGGAACTTAGAGAAGGAAATATTTCACTTTCATGAAATGACCCAAAGCGCAAATGAGTAAAATCATTCTAATATACATCTGAAGGATAATCTCAATAGAGAAACTAGAATAGGACTACTACGCAATTATTGATAAATTTCTCAAAGAAATGATTACAGATTAATGAACATTTTCTAGATAAATGATGGTGAATAGTTAGAGAGCTTTTATTTATCCAGCAGATGTTAAACAGTGTTTGAATCATAGTGTGGATTAACTAAATTCTGAAAACTATATTCATTTGCACATTTCCTACTGTTAAACGAGTCTTACTTTAAATGATTCACCGCTCTGTTATGGATACTAACAGCTGATGGAGCATGTTTGTTAAAGATGTAGCAATTTCATTCCGATGAACTGTAAATTCAAGACTATCCTTTACCTCAAGTCTCCTAACATGCGATGACACTGAGTCCTGGTGTTACCCCCCCCCCTTAGATTTGAGACGTCAATATTTAAACAATATTAAGTGATCGTAAAAAGCGACAGCTATACAGCTCGAATAATCCATCTGTAATACTATTTGACTAAAAAGGAGATGGGCTCAAAGCTCCGAAAAAGTACAATATTTCTCTTGGATATGATTAATACTGTTATGTTTTTGGTGGTAAAACTTCTACACTAGTCCCAAGAATTTCACTCTACATTCCCTACTTTAAGCAAAGAATTAAAACGTTCAGCATACAAACAGCACATGTTATATAAACAAAGACATTGATAATTTAGCAACAATAAATAAACATATGTGTAAAGGGAGAGAGAGAGACAAAATGTTAACATTTAATTGATCTAGTGTCTTGCTGATTCATAAATACATACATAAACAAACAAAATACTGAGTATGAGAAAGTGAAATCGATGATTCATGAAAAAAAACGAAATAAAAAAAGGCAGAATGATAAACAAAACAACACAAACAAAGGAATTCTACAACGTATTCAAAACTTGATTCTTGTATCTCCCTTTCAATAGGAAAGAATATTAATAACAAGAAGAACAAAAGATACTACTGACTTCTCAAGATAGGGTTTGTGTGATCAGCCTGGATGTCAACTTGTGTGTGAAGGCTAGAAACAATAACCGGAACTATCTGAGGTACAGTGGAGCATATTTCAAACTTGATATCTGAATTTCGAGTGATTTAACAGTTAGGGAGACAAAAATTTCAACTTTGTAGAAAAGAGGATACAATTTCGATAAAAGTATGACTGAAAATGATGAAATGAGTCCATTTTAAGTACTTTTTTCTTAGGATGCGCGTGTATTGATATAAGTATATTCGTAATGACAAATTAGCCAGTGTACAAATTAGAATGTGACCACTTAAATACAATTAGGTGGAGTTGCAACTACATAGTTTAGACACCACAAGTACACACTTACTATAAATCAAAGTCGTGTGAATTCCTGAAATTATCGAACTCATGATCATGGGCAGATGTGGCTTTAATCATTCAGCAAATAGTCTAATGTAGTAGAAAAATTTCAACTGGTTCAGAAGAAATCACAAATACCATGAACAGTAAAGAAAACCAACAAGGGGAAACTATTACTCACACTTCAATTCAAAAAAAATGCGTGCTTGTGAGGGATGCTATGTATCGTAATTTTTTATTTGAATAAGATTTTGTCTCCTAGATATATGATCTATGATTAACATGTTTGATAACTCTTTGGTGCACATTTAAATGTGAAAAAAAAAGTAAGCCGGTAAGGTGAAAACATAATTCACCCATAATCTCCATAATACGCTAAGTGAGAACTTCTAGAATAACTTGTGGTAGTTCAAAACTTTAGAAACATTTAAACCTACGTGACATGATAACACTGGTCTATACCAATGCTTAGTATCAACTATACAGAGCAGGACATGCATGATAATAATGACCTACTCTTCCTCTAACCATGTAAACTGATAATCTAAGCAGATTTCAGGAACCAATAACAATAGTGTAATTGACATGTGTCTTTAAGTTGTCTCTATCAAAATGTCAAGAATAGAGTATTCTATCACACTGTTGTGAAAATGGTTACTGAAAGTGAAAGACAAAACGTGTTTACTCTCAGTTGTTTAGTCATGATATCAAAACACTATTTTAACTTGGAGTGGTGCGATAACGGATGAAAACAATATCTAAAAGGACATTAAAAAATTCCTCATCGTTGAAATAATTAAAACTTATGTTGCAAATTTACAGCAGACTTAACATTGGGATGCAGAATAGAATCAATCCTGAGGATTCTACACGAAAACGTAATTCAGATGATACAACGAACAATCTGTTAGTTTAAACCAAGTAGATACACAGAACTGCTTTCAATTATGAAAAATATCATATCCTAAATAATTTGGTCTTCATAAATATGAATTTTACTGGAGATTAAGAAAAGAAAAGATGACAAAAAACACATTGTGTTCATGAAATACCAATATGCTGAGCCAAATACTGAAGTACCGTATGCTAATCAAAATGTGACAAACAAACACCATTAATATGAAAGTATTTAAACAAGCCATAACTCACATTAAGTTGTCCACCTTGATGAAAATATTAACAGAAAATAGACAATAAATACTAATAATGTATTGTGATTAAATTGACCCTACGAGTTTCAACATGAAAACGAACAACATTAAGCATGAACATGAATTGGGATGAGAATTAAAGCGGACAGTCAATAAATTGGAATAGGATAATAAATATAGAGTTTCATATTAAATACATCTTTTAAACAACTAAATTGTTAGTAAAATACGAAAAAATCTCACTTTACTACATCATTAGTAACAAGAAAGGGCAAGAAGAACTGGTACCATATTTTAGCTCGAGAATTATGAGATTTCCACTCTATTCCAACTCTACGCAACAGGAAATATTCAAGGTAGGTAATTTGGCTTAGAATGCATAGTGTATCACACAGGTCCTGCAGTCGGTCCAAATTTACAAGATCATTAGCCAGTTTACCTTCGCTAACTATGTTACCGTAATTAGTCTCAACGACAACTACCTAGTAACTTTGAAGATAAATACGAATAAACTTCGTAAACAATCGATCACTGAGTAGTGATCAATGTAATATTTTTCTAGTCCTTTAGTGTTGATAGAATTCTATCGATCATGGACCATATAAACATAAGATTGGTCACTACTCCATAGATTGCAAATATCCCAGTCCTATAGGAGTTCAGTATTAACCTGAGCGGTTCAGTGATAATGTCAGAGATTGTGAGGCTTTTTGACACGGACGAAGATTCAACAGGGAGCATAAGTCTCTCCAATATCCAAAGCACGCCTTGGCAACAAATACCAACCAGTACGAAACCTCGGTTCAGAGTATCCTCTTGGCTATTGTCAACCACTTAGTGAGTAAATTTCCGGCATCACCACATTTATAGTTACCACCATTTACAGACGTGGTTTTTCACTAAGAAGAACAACTTGTAGATTGCTTTATATTCAATCATTGACCACACGACTTCTTTTCTTCGATTGTTTGTCTGGATCAACGACTGTATAAAATATATGGATTAGAAATCCATTCTCGTAATTGACATATATATATATATATATATATATATTGAAAAAGTGTGGTAAAGAAAAAGACGTCAAGAGAAACTATGTTGGGGATGTTAGATCACTAGCAATCGCTTGCTAAACGTCTTATTTTTGTAATCTTATCTTGGAAATTTGAACTTACCTCTTTCACCTCAAAAGCGCCCAATTTTACCTTCAGGTTGTATTTCCCACTTGGAAAGGCCTTAAATGTCATTGGTTTGTTTCCTCTCTGAATACTCTACTTTGTGATGTTTCCCAAGGACATTTTTATACGGTATATATACGCTTGAGTTGTGTGCTTGTTCGTTCGTGATTCCAGCTACTTGTGGAATATATACTTCACTCGGCTGAATCTGTTCTCCTCTCTGTAGTTAGCACGGTCGGGGCTCAGTGAATGGTTTAGCTTGTCTTGTTGTTGTGTTGCTGATCCTTCGTCCTGTCCGCTGATTTTACGTGATATCGTAATCTCTTCAAACGTAGCAAACTATACGATATTTTCTTCATCCATGTGATTCAGCGTATATACAGATTTTAGTGGCCCGATATCTGAATCCAATAAGATCGTATGCATGTTTGTTGTCAAAATATACAACATAGCTATCCTTGTATATAATTATCGACTTAATCTGCGTTAGTGAATATAACGGCATTAAATAAGTCAAATACGAGAATGAATTTCGAATACGTATACTTCACACAATCATTGATCTAGACAAACGATCGGAGAAAAGAAGTGAAGAGAGTGAAGTGAAATGATCCGTAATGGAGGAGTGTGAACCAACTCCATTTAATCAAGCGTCAATCAATATTCATAGTCACGCAAAAATAAGCTACATACATGTGATTATTAGGATAAGAAGTGCACACACATACACTCATATAAAAACAGAGTGGATAAGGGAATAATTGACAAGGTCAAAGTTTAACTTGAGAAGAATGGATAAGCTGGCCTGTCCAGAAGCTAGAACAAGTTATATGGGCCTAACATTGTAACCGACACTACAAGATACATGATATAAATCACTAGCTGATTTTTATAGCTAAGATTCACAAATGAAAATGCTAAAGGTTAATTATTTACTTCTTATTCATAGAAAAAAATTGAATATATGATGATTTTTATCACGCCATTATACTAAACCTACCAAAAAATGGAAAAAAAAGCTGAGGTCAGTTATTGAAATAGGTTTTTGTTGCGCTCATAACACAGCTCCTGACAAACCTTTGCACCTCACGGAAATACGAGAAACGAATAATTCAAATATAACTGTCTACCCAATATATATATATATATCAACTCCGCCTGTAGCTCCTCTGGGGGTTGCTGCCGGTCCCAAGCCCACACAAAGGAGGAGGGTTGGGCATGGGGTTAGCGACCCCATCCCGTAGAAAATCAACTCGCTAAAAAAACGCTAACCAGAAAAAATCATTCAAACCATTTAAACTCTGCCCTGGGAGTAGAAGGAATAATTATGACGTCTCATGATGAAAGCCGAGTTCATTCGGAAGTCATGAGGCCGATGCACCTTCTTACAACCAGAGCAACAATTCTTATAGGTACATGGAATGTCCGGACAATGTGGGAGACCGGAAGAGTCTTCCAAATTGCTGCAGAAATGAGAAAATACAACCTGGAGGTGCTTGGAATCAGTGAAACGCATTGGACGCAGGTTGGACAACAACGACTGTCTTCAGGAGAACTTCTGTTATACTCCGGTCATGAAGAAGAAAATGCCCCACATACACAAGGAGTTGCATTGATGCTGTCCAGAAAAGCACAAAATGCACTTATAGGATGGGAATCTCATGGACCAAGGATCATCAAAGCCTCCTTCAAAACAAAGAGAGAGGGCATTACAATGAACGTCATCCAATGCTATGCGCCGACCAACGACTACGATGAAGACGCTAAAGACCAATTCTACGATAGGCTGCAGTCGATCTTCGAGAAGTGCCCAACCAAAGACCTGACCATTCTGATGGGAGATCTCAATGCCAAGGTTGGAAAGGACAACACTGGATATGAAGACGTCATGGGACAACATGGACTGGGAGAAAGGAACGAAAATGGTGAGAGATTCGCAAACCTATGTGCCTTCAATAAACTGGTCATAGGTGGCACCACATTTCCACACAAAAACATACACAAAGCCACTTGGATTTCACCGGATCACACTACACAGAATCAAATCGACCATATCTGCATCAACAAAAAGTTCAGGAGGACGATGGAGGATGTGAGAACCAGAAGAGGAGCTGATATAGCATCCGATCATCATTTGCTGGTCGCTAAGATGAAACTAAAACTCAAGAAGCACTGGACAACGGTGCGGACAACATCACAAAAGTTTAATACGGCCTATCTTCGAGATGCTGACAAACTCAACAAATTCAACATAGGCCTCAGCAACAGGTTCCAGGCCTTTCATGATCTACTCAATGGAGAGGGAACTACCATGGAGAGCAACTGGAAAGGTATCAAAGAGGCAATCATTTCAACATGTCAGGAGGTTCTGGGCCAAAAGAAGCACCATCACAGGGAATAGATCACTGTTGGTACACTGGATAAAATTGAAGAAAGAAGGAACAAGAAGGCAGCAATCAATATCAGCCGAACAAGAGCGGAAAAAGCCAAGGCACAAGCCGAATACACAGAGGCAAACAAGCAAGTGAAGAGGAGCATCAGAACCGACAAACGTAAATATGTGGAAGATTTAGCGATGACAGCGGAAAAGGCTGCAAGAGAGGGAAACATGAGACAACTGTATGATACAACAAAGAAACTTGCTGGAGATTACCGTAAACCAGAAAGACCAGTGAAAAGCAAGGAAGGCAAAGTAATCACCGACATTGAAGAACAACGAAACAGGTGGGTAGAACACTTCAAAGAACTCTTAAATCGACCAGCTCCACTGAACCCACCCAACATCGAAGCAGCACCCACAGACCTCCCAATCGATGTTGGCCCACCAACAATTGAAGAGATCAGCATGGCCATTAGACAAATCAAGATCGGCAAAGCAGCGGGACCAGACAACATCCCGGCAGAGGCACTGAAAGCAAATGTAGCAGCAACTGCCAAGATACTACACATCCTCTTCAGTAAGATTTGGAACGAAGAACAAGTACCAATAGACTGGAAAAAAGGACTTCTGATCAAAGTACCAAAGAAAGGCGATCTCAGCAAGTGCGACAACTACAGGGGCATCACTCTCCTCTCAATACCAGGGAAAGTCTTCAACAGAGTATTGTTAAACAGGATGAAGGATTCCGTAGACGCCCAACTTCGAGATCAACAAGCTGGATTTCGTAAGGATAGATCGTGCACAGATCAAATCGCAACTCTACGTATCATTGTGGAACAATCAATCGAATGGAATTCATCACTCTACATCAACTTCATCGACTACGAGAAGGCATTTGATAGCGTGGACAGGACAGGCTTCTTCGACACTACGGCGTGCCTGAGAAAATAGTCAATATCATACGGAACTCCTATGATGGACTAAACTGCCAAATCGTCCACGGAGGACAACTCACCGACTCGTTTGAAGTAAAGACTGGTGTAAGGCAAGGTTGCCTACTCTCACCGTTTCTCTTTCTCCTGGTAATAGACTGGATCATGAAGACGTCAACGACTGGAGGAAAGCACGGGATACAGTGGACAGGCAGGATGCAACTTGACGATCTAGACTTCGCGGATGATCTGGCTCTTCTATCACAAACGCAACAACAAATGCAGGAGAAAACGACCAGTGTAGCAGCAGCCTCAGCAGCAGTAGGTCTCAATATAAACAAAGGGAAAAGCAAGACTCCGATGCAACACAATATGCACCAATCAAATTACACTTGACGGAGAAGCTTTGGAAGATGTGGAAACCTTTACATATCTGGGCAGCATCATTGATGAACACGGTGGATCAGATGCAGATGTGAGGGCGAGGATCGGCAAAGCAAGAGCAGCATACTTACAACTGAAAAACATCTGGAACTCAAAACAATTGTCAACCAACACCAAGGTTAGAATTTTCAATACAAATGTCAAGACAGTTCTATTGTATGGGGCGGAGACGTGGAGAACTACGAAAGCCATTATCCAGAAGATACAAGTGTTTATTAACAGTTGTCTACGCAAGATACTTCGGATCCGATGGCCAGACACTATCAGCAACAAGTTACTGTGGGAGACAACAAACCAGATTCCAGTGGAGGAAGAAATCAGGAGGAGGCGCTGGAAGTGGATAGGGCACACTTTGAGGAAATCACCCGATTGCGTCACAAGACAAACCCTCACATGGAATCCTGAAGGTCAAAGGAGAAGAGGAAGACCAAAGAGCACATTACGCCGAGAAATAGAGACAGACATGAGAAGAATGAACAAGAACTGGATACAACTAGAAAAGAAGGCCCAGGACAGAGTGGGTTGGAGAATGCTGGTCGGCGGCCTATGCTCCATTGGGAGTAACAGGCGAAAGTAAGTAAGTAAGTAATATATATATCATTAGTCGGATGAAAACGAAATGAACTTGTTCACACTTTTAGCGTCAATCTTCGATTCCCAGGTAAAATTTCTTTAAATACACAAACTTCAGAAATAACCGAAATTAGTTTGCAAAATTCTTATATATATATAATCTTAAAATTAAAAAATAAGTCAGATTCAAAGTCCTGAACTAATCTTACAGATAACACAAAACATATCTTTATACAGTTTGAATCCCTATTCTTACTCTTATTTAACTAGTCGTGATAATTAACTGATTATGAAAGATTCACCTTAATTTGAATTTGAATTTTCGAAACGTTTTGCTACTAGCTGATTACTGTATTGTTGAATCGGTTCATTACCATCTTATTTGGTATCGATTTTCTACTCAATTATATTAGTGTAGAGCCCTGATGAATAACTCATTGGAAAAAAATTATCACTTCACTCAATTGGTTTTTTTAGTCCTGCAAAGGTATCCAAGACTACAGTTATTTGCTTCTGTTTTATTATTTTATTGATTCATTGATAACACAAACAACTTTTTCAATAGTGTGCCAGAAATATGCACTACACAAAAGATTACGACTTTATGAAGAGATAGAAACGGGAAAGATTGAATGAACAATAAATAAGTGGGAAAGGATAGTATTTAGTAAAATATACAAATCAGTTACAAAATACTAGCAAAATAGATTTCTATTAGCTATGAAGAATGTGAAAAAAACCACAACAAAATAGACACTAGTTTTTACCTTGATTCGAGCGTCTGGCGACGTTTTAAACCACTGGAGTTTAGTGGTTTGAGGGACTATTATTCAAGAAATTGTGATTGACCAACAGATGATACAGTCTTATATTACCATCTGACGACGTCGTGATGACGCTAAAGATAAACCAGAGTAGCATAAGCCATCCGACTTCTTACCATACACAGATTGATCTCATCTACTACCTCTTCACCATAACTCATACAGCTACATTTATAAACATTTCGACTGCTGTTAGTTATGAGTTCTCTTAACTAGAGGGTTTAATTAAGAAGTTTACGTTGTGAATGAACAACATCAGAACTTACTTGAAGTTTTGTTTATTTTGTTGTGCTAATGTGAGATGTGGGAAATTGAACCGATATACTCTTTTATAGAGTCCAAAGTTGTCTAAGACTGACTTCTAAGTGGTATTAATTTTGTTGGTGTTAGCATTAACAGATATTCTCAAATGAGCTTTTTTGAGCCCATATTCATCGACAAGGTGCATTCATAACTGAAAAAGACTCACGATTCCCCCTGAGATCGAAGATAATTAGAAATTACTTTAACGTAAAGTACTTATTGAAGTATTGTTATAAGTATACAACTAAACCGATGAGAACTCATAAATACCAGAAAAATTTCAGTTCATCTTAACAATTTCCCACATACATTTAATAATCAATACATTGGATTAGAATGATTAGTGGATTACCTTGGTGATCAGATTGCATCCGCAAGTAACATTTCAACCAGTCAGTCCTAATCAACATTGAGCCTAGAGATAAATTTGTATTACCCAGAGAACCACACCATATTAGCACGACGAGATGAAATTAACAAAGTGAATAGTGAAGAGATAAAAATAATGTAGTAATCATTTAAAATGAAAAAGATTAAACATTGAGAATACTGATAAATTATATACATATACTAACTCGAATGAGTTAAAAATTGAACTTCTGACGTTTCTTGACTTGGAGTAAATCACTTCTTCAGAAGATATCTTTTCTTACATTTATACTACATCACAAAACATTAGAAATCCAATTTTCCACTCACTGAAACACCACAAATATAACATTATTTTATTATTAATATATCGAATGCTCAACTTATTTGAAATTATCAAGTTAAACCTTGGTAATCATACAAATTCATTATAGAGAATATTGTTCGAAAAGAGGTATGTATGAAGGATTTGTTTGAATATAAGGTATAGAGCACGATTTCGTAGACAACAGACCCCAGCCTCTAGAAGGCATTGAATAGGACTTCCATGTCAGTGGCTGTATACGTGTGACCATGTGAGAGCATTTGGAGAGGGAAAGCGGACTTTCTCTACCCTCGTCAGTACCAGGGCATTTGGGGGCTTCCACTGATGTTTAGCACTGCAATGGACCAGTCAACAAGTCCTAAATAGGACGGAACGTACGTCCTGGATTCAACTGCTAGCCACTGTCCATTTCTGCTTACTATACTCTTTATATCAGGTCAAGCAGCATCGTACAACCTTACAGTTTGTGACCGAACCTTAGGACATAAAAGCTTGCACTATAATAACACATTGATCGATCTGAATACTTTCTTGTCACTTTTCTATATATTTCTTAAGTATAGGAGATTGGTTTTTCGATTAGTTGACTTATTCTATTCTTTTAAGTAAAACGCTTACTTCTAACAACAAAATCAAGTTCAATGAAGCACTTAAGGAGATAGACATAATTTAAATGATTAACTCTGTTAAATTATAGTAATGATAAAGTTTAAATAGAATTATTAGGATATGAATATGTTAATAAACTAGTTAATCAAAACATTTTTGGGTCAACTAGTATCATTATTATCAAACCAGTGAAGAAATATCCTTATATATACTCATAACGTAGCTAACATTGATTTTCGTATCAAGTAAGTTTTGATCTCGAGTACTAATAGAAGTATGATGAAGGCATTTTCACTTCCGGGTCAACTACATCATGAAAGGATACCTATCACTGAAATACCTGGACATGAAACTGAGTCAGGAGTGGTAATAAAATTCTGAGAGCCTGGGCGCAATGCCCAAAGTATGACTAATCGAAAGCACTCAAAAATTACCTTTTTGTGAGTAGTTTTGGACATGTTAGCCACGTACTTTAAAAGCCTTACCGCTAGAAATGGAAATACATCAGGCGAGGTAAGGTGTGCCATTTTTAAAGATGACCTTTTATAACCCTCTTCATCCACTGTGAAGGGGATTTTCGTTACTGGTCCTGGTCTTCAGAGGAAGACACCTTACTGCCGTTATCCTCTGTGCGGTCAGTAGTACGGATTCGTTGTTGAAATCACAGTTTTGCTGCTACTCCCCAACTGGCCTGCCTGATATAATAGAACCTAAAGGAACTAGTCCTGCAGTTAATATAGATCAATTAAGTTATCACAATATATGCAACTCCGACCACCACATCATGAAAGTAGCTACGATCGATTCATATAAATTTGTAATTAAAATAAAGCTCAGAATGAAATCGAAAGTTTTTTTCATAAAAACATAAGATTCTATGGGCAACAAAACCATAAGAAATAACTAAGTTGAAGCTTAAACTTCTAAAAGCTACTCATAGATAATTGTCAATTTGATGAAAGACAACTCTATCTTCCATTGTATTCTCTTAAGCAATAATTAGCTCGAAAATGATCATAAAGATACAGAAAAAGTAAGACAATCGATCCATTAATATCTCCGACAGCATAAAACTAGAATGAAACATATAACAAAGTAAATACTTCGACCATTCCATCTAGTCAATCGACGTGAATAACCATAGTTTTGGCTAGATCTTATACATAAAATAAGAAAAAAACTAGTCACACAAAATAGCTGATAGTTGAAATCAACTGAAAAAATAAACCTTATAAAGTCGGTTATAATAACAAAACCCTACTGTAGGTAGTCAGTCAAATATCAACTAGACTATTTAAAGTCAAAGCTTTAATGTAAGTAAAGTAAAACAGTCCCAGTACAACAAACGGGTAAAACGCTAAATAGTGATTGACAAAACATAAATGAATTTGGTCGAAGAGAAAGAATTTTGCTAAGAAATTTAACAGGAACAATCGAATTCTTTAACGCTGAAAGGCTATTCAAATTAGATCGAAGACAAAACCTATATGACACAAATATGCACATGAGGAATTTCCTCAATATAAGCATAGCACTACAGATGGTGTTTTGGTTTGAGTTGTACACAGTGAAAGATATAATAACTAGATGACCAGTATAGTTTTACTGGGATTTTACCTACTAATCAAAGAGTGAAAAGTTCAGAAAACCTAAATAGTAGTGTACTCATCACCCACTCAAAAATGAATCGTAAATTCCAGAAATGAAACAAAATCATCTAGTGAATACGATCCAAACTAGAAGTTCAACATTTTCTTATCAGTTACACTAGTCTAAATATTTCAATAACACTCCTTTGCTCTAAATAAAAACATGACCAAACACTTATCAAGGTGGTGGCATGCCGGTTAAAGTACTTGACTTTCAACTACTAGTTCGGAAGTTTGAACCCTCTACTCCGCCTAATTATATCTGCAAACAAACGATGAGGCTTAAAGACAAGTACATAAGCTGTATTTGGTAAATGACTATTTAGCAGAGTAGTAGTTAATCTAACGGGTAAATTGATTCATCAATACCCACAATGCCGGTCACTAGAAAATGATGGTCGAATAAACATGTGCACTCTCTTAACACTATAAAAGAAAAACAACAAACACGAATCAACCATTATTTGTAATAACTCATAGTAATCATGAAATTTTGTTGATCTCTGTTTACTTACGGTTTATTTAATCAAGAACAAAGTACAATCCGTGGAAAAAACACAGCAAACAGTGATGTTATTGGATAGGTTGATAGTAATAGTGTTGTTATTATTGCAAATTCATATTGACAAAATAATAATAATGCATTCGTTCTGAATAAACCAAATAATAACGGTTGAAATAACATAATATCAATTCCTTTTCTTCTGTGGATTTTCGTTAACTGCTTACAATCTTAATTCGAGTATTTTAAAAAAGTAACAACTGAGAAATAACGATTTTAAACAAAGTGTTGTGTGTAGTCAATTCTGACGGAAATCAGTAATTAGGACGAAAAAGACAAGTCTGTTTACATACACCAAACAACCAGATATATTCCATAAAATACAGAGGAAAGAGCGTTTCAGTTCAAAAGAAAAAACATAAAATCATCGAAAGGATTTATTTATTTTATTTATTTAAACACATATATATTGGTACAAAAGGGCACCAGATACATATGCGCCACACAAAATAATGAAAGTAGGAAGAGAAAGGATGAAAAGATAAGGCGGACTGAAATGTACAACCAGAAAACTCTTTCAGTTAAGAAAGTTATGACCACTCTTTATGAAGAAAGTAAAAAGTTACAACAGGATCCCCACTGGCTTCTATTCTGAGCCATATCTGATAACGTCTCTAGCCACTGTGTTGCACTATCTCTAGGACCCCAGCCAGGGAGCCGTGAAGGACCAACAGAAGCTAGCCCTTTGCAGCTCTCTTTCATGCCACGACACCATGTCATACACTGACCACCTATCCGCTTTTTCCAACCAGTCCCAGGGTCGGCAAATAATGCACGACGTGGAAGTCTCTGGGACGACATTCGTAAAACATGTCCAAGCCACCGAAGTCGGTGTTTCAAGATGGTGACACCAATTGAATTATCGTCTCTGCGCCCGAACACACGATGCCGAACCTCTGCATTACTAACATGGTGTTGCCACTGGATGTCAGCAATCCTTCGGAGACAACGATGATCGAACACAGAGAGTCGTCTAACATCCTCAACTCGGAGAGGCCAGGTTTCACAAGCATAGAGCAAAACTGCTCTCACCGACGCGTTGTAGATCCGACCTTTTACAGCCAGACTAACATCACGAAGGCGCCAAAGATGGCCCAGATTGGCATAAGCCGCTCTGGCTTTCGTTATACGTGCATCAATCTCATCACTCACGCCACCACCAGCACTTATATAGCTACCTAGATACACGAACTTCTCAACTACTTCAATCTCCTCACCATCCAGGGTGAGTACAGGATGAGAATCCTGCCAGTCTTGTAGGAGTACTTTGCACTTGGAGGGTGCAAAGCACATGCCGTACCTGCGGACACTGATTGCCAACTGATTAAGTGCGGATTGCATGGCTTGAGCATTATCGCACAGTAAGACAATATCATCCGCATACTCAAGGTCGAGAAGTCGTTCTCCAGGCAACATATCCACACCGCCATTACTTACATCCATCAGAGCTGTTTCCAGGATGTCATCGATGGCAAAGTTGAAGAGGAATGGTGAGATCGGGCAACCCTGCCTAACCCCACTGCTCGAATGGAACAAGGGAGAAAGGTGGTTGTATGCCCTCACTCTGCCTGAGGTGTTCGTATACAGGGCCTTTAAGATGTTAATGAACTTCTCAGTCACACCCTTCTTCAATAGACAATCCCAGAGAACAGTCCTGTCCAACGAATCGAAGACAGCCCTGATATCAAGAAACACTACGATTGTTGGCCTGCGATAAGTATGACGGTGTTCTAACATTTGGCGGAGGGTGAAGATGTGATCAATGCATCCTCGACCAGAACGAAAACCAGCCTGCTCCTCGCGAGTCAATCGTTCTCGGGTTTTAAACTAAACTAGTTAGAAACTTTCCAAATTAGATTGTTTGGTGAGAAATAATAAGTCAAGAGCCGCTATAAGTTATTTTAATTGAATTTAATTTTGCTTTAGATTGCTTCGGCAACTTCATTGATCTAGAAGCGGAGCTACGAGACGATAGGGGTTTTCATGAATTGTATTACAGTTAATTCGTTATGACAGTTTTCTTATGTAGGAGTTAATAAACTCTTGTGAATATACATTATCATGTAAGAATATGTTGACAACGATGAGTTAATCTTCAAGCTTCCCTTTAGAGCAAAACTTTCAGGAATGATTAGAAAACTTCTCAACGGTTTTCTTTTTTAATTTATCAGACACTCTCCACATGGCTTGCAAACAAAATATGAGACATCATACAATAAGAATTCCTAATAGTGAAATGTTGGATGTGTTTTATTTCGCTGGAAATATTATTAGTTGAATGTTCCTCCGTCCTATTGAAACTCAAATCAGAAATCGCAGATTCGGAGGTATGTTATTGACCAGACTACCAGGCTATAACACAATAGCCTCCACTTGTTCAACAAAAACGATTTATTTTCCTTATAGGAGCTCGAACTTTTATGATGTCAATATTCAGGACCTAATGTTCAAACACCTACCATATCTAATGAATACGTGGCGGATATTGTGGCTGATAACCTTGTGAGTAAAGTTTCTGAGTTTAAAGAGACAGATATTGGTTTGAATCTTAATGGGAAAGTCAACAATGAAATGCAAACATATTTAACTGACAATTTCCAAATGAGAGGATACACATAACTGCTCATAAAAATAATTGATTCCCAATTTATAGTATCGCATCAATTGAGCACAGCATCATACTCGCCCGTCCAAAAAAGTTTGGATGAAAGTATCGATTTATATTGATTAAATAGAAATACATCTTAATCAATCGAATAACAAATTTAGAAATGCACCAACCGAATCGCTGAACAGATGATCAAGCATACATCAAGCAAACCAATAGTCCTATGCACAAACGTACTGCCCATATGCACACATACATATATGCATACATACGAACGTCTATAACCGAGATATAGAAAGATAAAAATTTTAAAATCTCACTATAAATCAGAAATGAGTCAAACGTTTTAATGAATTCAATGTCCGAATTCAAGGTTGTTGTAAAATATACAGCGCATACAATGATGTGATGGAAAATGATTCTATAAGTGTTTGTCTTATTATCAGTACAACCCGATAATATCACAAATATAGACCATGATGGAATTTATGTACAGTGATATGTAAGATTTAAACGGAAATTTTTCTTCCGATTTAGCAGCCAGTGGAAATCTAATTGGATAATTACTATGCTAAAATTAAATTGGATTATGAATACGAACTAGTAACTGGTATATGTGTTATGAATATATATCCAAATTTCTACGGGCAGGCAGATGAAATCAATCTAAATTGTGGTTGGCCATTGGGCTTTAGCCTAGGGAAATGGCCCGATAAGGTCACATGTCATATGAACACAAATCATGGTATATGTATAGATATATATGCGAATATATTTACACAAACACACATATAGAATAACTGGGACACAAACAACGGACACCGCATGTAGAATGGCGTGCACAAATATATGTAAACGTGTTTATGTAGTATGTGATATGTTCATAAATCCGAATGCATTTACACAGTAAAAACAACAAACACGAACACATGCTTATGTGGTCGTCACTTCATCAAGTAGGTAAGATCATGTTTATAGATTAATTATTGTCCCACTTTTCGGAGCCTCTGATCAACTTGTAAAATAGACTAAATTGGTGTAAAATGAAATTACTAAGACCCGTTTATGAGTATAGGGTATTTTAACGAGTTTCTTTAAATGTAGATGCACCCTTTAAAATTACTGAACATTACTTACTTCGATTGTGAACAGAGTCACAGGAAACAAACTGAAATTAGGATTTTTTTTCTATTAGGGTAGTGATTGTTCAACTAAAATGCTTCTCAGTAAGTCACAACCACCATAGAAGTTTCACCATCATATCACCAAGGTGAGATGAAATCGATAAGATGAATTGCAATAGTCGAAATGATAGTAGAATCAATGATAGTGAAAAATACCAAACATTTAAAAATATGGTTTGAAGGGAAATGATGAGTTCAAGGGAACTTCCAGACTACATATGTCCTCTATTTTCATAAGTCATATTTCACTGAGTGAACAGTTCAGCAGTAGAATTGTCTTATGTTTGGCAGATGTACACCCTCCCTAAGCCACAAATGATGTGAGTTGGTGAAACCTAAGCAAGCATTTTGAATCTGTGTTGAGATTTCGTCAGACACTAACTCACCGGAGCTGTTGAGACTTCAAGAAGATCGAATTAGTCAATGCCGTTAACAAAACGTGGTGATAAAGACCAATCCTAAAGCAACATTTCAGATTGGGAATGAGGATCACATTTCCTAACACAGTCAGATTGTTATTCAAGAAGTTTAGGAGACTGGATTTGCCAATGTCTTTACTAAACAGGACTCTGCCATCGGCGTATTCTCGGTCAATAAATGAGTCTCTTGGAATGCGACAAATCCCTAAAGTCAGATGAAGCCGTTATCTCTTAGATAATATCTATGACGAATCTAGATAAACGTGAGGAGAGTGAATAGTTTTGACAAACGCTGCTGAAGGACCCCAATTCTAATGGCAGTTCACCGTAAGCTCTAACACGACCACTGGGGTCGAGTAAAGACACTTCATAAGGTTTATGTACTTTTATGATATATCTTTCAATGATGAGCATCATGACAAAACGTCCAGATTAGCAGAGTGGAGTGTTGCATTCAGATTGAGGCATACAGTTGAAGTCAGGAGACGATATGTGTGTCTATGGTCTAAAATATTAGCGAAGGGCAAAAATCTATCCAATAGATCAACAACCAGGTATAAAAACAGTTTGTTTTCTTCTGGTTTGTTGTTACCGAGCCCCATTCAGGCCTCGAAAGTACATCCTGGCCACTACATGACGTCCAATATGCACACGCAATACCTCAGCTTTATTGTTATTATTATTAATGGTTTTATTTAATATTATATTCTGGTACAATATAGAATTCTCAGCACGAGGTATTTCAACAAGTTTTTTTCTTTACCAAAAAAACAAAAAAGGTGAAAAAGAAGAAATAAAACAGAGTCTGTACAAATGATCAAATTTGAGACATGCTTAAGAATACAAGTTATTTACTAGGTTTACTCTAACAACCTGTTCGTCATAGAGTATATTTTGCTAGGTAAGGTATTACAGAACTTTTATAGATTTGCTTGCGCGGATGGATTTTAGTGTATTTACGTCTCGTTCTACCAGAAGATATACAAGGTGAAAGATATGAATGAAGTGCATGGTAAGTATTTGATAAGATAACACCTGTCAGGAGTTTGCAAGACTTAAGATGGCTATCCACAAGCATATTAATAACGGCCTCAAAAGATTCACCACACACCTTGCTAACGGCCTTCAGCACTCTCCGCAGTACAGCAAAGTCTTTTCTCAAAAGCCCGGGAAAGAATAATGGAGAACAGTAAAGAATAATAGGTAATATGCAGGAATTTACAAATTGTTTACTTACATTAACAACTAAAGCTTAGGTTGACTGATGAAATCTAAGATGGTTTGGACACTACATCTCAATTCCCCGAAAACAAGAAAGCAATCCTATCATTTAGAAGTATGATATTTGTCGAGTGTTCGATAAAATGATTCATCAGTTTACAATTCGTAGTAAATTATCCACATACAATAACAAGAAGGAACTACCTGTCCTAAAATCTACTTGCTACTTTATCTCTAAGCTAGCAGGACACATGACTGACAATACGGATCCAATGGATTAGTATAGATGGAACTTTGAAGTTAAGCAACTAGAAAATCAGTAAAACTAGATGTCAATCAACAACAGTCGCTTGAAAAATGCAAATGAGACACTTTTTTCAAATCAACAGGATTTTAGGTGTGAGTTTTTCAAATACAGTAGATGACTCAGGAAACCTTCAAATACACCAACCGAACCTGCCCGCTAGTTGATCAGAAAGTTAAAAACCTTGATGACAAAATATTTAGACGGACTGTAAGCTCTCAATATCGGAAGTCAATGTATGTAAAACACTGCGGACATGTGGATACATGTATACTGCTGTATGGATTCACGTTCAATCAACGAACCGTTAGTTAACTAAGTGTAATAAATAGGTGAAAAAGCCGAACATAAGTGAAAGTAATACCGAAACAGGTTGTAATTAAAACATTTAAGAATCTGAATGTCATACACAACGTACTAATCACATATAGATTCCTATGCTAAACTATGAACCATAACCACTGTGTGCGGTAACGCTGATGATAGATGAACGACGATTCGAGTTTGAAAGTTATGCGTCTAGACTACCAAGTTATAGATGTAATACCTACCACATAGTATATATAAGATATCGTCTGACAACTTCAAGACATAAAATTTAAGAATAATACGTACTGGATACAATCAAAGATAATACTCAATATCTAAAGTGAATTTCTACACTTGAATCTAACTTGTAACAATCATGATTCACTATAACGTCATTATTAGAATTATAAAAAATATTAGAATAATTGATTACTCGTGTAAAACAAATTACTCATTAAAATGCAATCATAAAAAGGTTTAATCACCATCAAATTAATTAACTAGTGAACGAAAACTAACTGGCTACTTAAACGATTGATTTTCATTGATTTAATTTAATGTAGCAATGATGGCGGTGAAGAAGTGCAGAAGGAAAGATAAAATATATAATTCGAAATCGTGAAAAGATAATAACGATATAAGAGAAAAGGAGTTGAGAAAAAGAGTTAAGAGATCCTTTCGAACAGATTATACTACAAATGAATTTATTCCTCGTCACAATATTTTTCTTGTTTGTTTACTAACTAGATAGATGAACCTGTAGAGTTAATATAAAGTGGATTCATAAATAGTGACAATAACAACGTGAATATGAAAGACGGTCGAGCAATATCGTGGATTGATTGAAATTAGGCATTGACGCCGTTGGATGACGATTCAGTAGTCTAGAGGCCAAGAGTTCGTGTGAGAGACCAAAGGTCCTGGGTTCCATGCCCACATTCGGGATCGCGGATGCCCTCTACTGAGAAGTCCCAATGCTAAGACGAAACAGGTGTCCAAGTTTTCAATGGTAGTTTAACATTGATCGGTCCATGATTTCAATAAAATAATAACAATGATTATAGTTATAATAGTTGATTGCATAGTACACAGTCTGTAGGAAAATCATGTTCCATGATGAAGGCAAACACAAGTAGATATGATAAAGTGAAGAGTTATATATACTGTCTATCCGAGGTAAAAAATATAAACGAAACTATAATGTTTTAGCAGTTGAATAAGGTAAGTCCTCTCAAACAATTTATTATATAAAGAAATAGAGAAATCACTAACCGAGAATTCCAAAAAGTTAAAATTGACCATACATGTAAGATATGAATTCGATAGACTTAACATAAAGGTCGATAAATAGTGAAAGTAACCATCAAGAATGAGATGATAAATATTGACGAGAAAAACTTCATTGTTTTACTCTATCGGTCTAGAGAACATGACATGAGTGAACTGAATCTCTACGCCTAATGTTGATTGACAAAGTTTTGAAAGATATAGTGTGAGAACATTCGAAAAGTTTCAATCCAACACAGAACATAAGTAATATACATGGTTGAACACTTCACTACCATTAATTTAGTTATGATAACTGGATAGTATGGTTCAGTTTCATCAAACGTTTAGTAAGTTTAAATTTAGCAAGTTATTATTATTATTATTATTATTATTATTATTATTATTGGTATCAGTATAATTGGGGTGAAGAATTCTATGATTATCTGAGAAAAAATTATAGAAGACATTTAAATTTCCAAACTAGAATAACCGACTGAAAGTAAAATGCTTAAACCAGTACACCATCACTCCAGTTGAGAACTAGGAAGCAATAAGAGAATGTTTTATAAAGCCACTGCTATTATTTCGATCCTCTATTACTTCCTTTGAGGTAGCCCTCAATTATACATTTCGCATATTTCTAAGATAAGTAACAACTGTAAGTGACTTGAATATCTTTTTTAGGTTCTCAAACAAAGATGTACAGAACCAAAACATGTATTTTGAAATTTAAAAAAAACTGACCCGTTGAATAAAATGTATTTTATCTTGAGATTATTGGAAAACACATAGCAAACTGTTTTACTATAGGAACAAAATGAATCACTTTTAAGTTGAAAAGAAAGGATCAATCAATGAGGTTGTAAATCATTATTGCTTAAAATGTCTGAAAGGTATGTTACACGTACTGAAAATGAACATGAACCAAATAATCATTGATCCAGATTGCACTGGACAATGTACGTAGTTTGCTCTAGCGAGTTTCCTTATGATTGTAGTAATTGCCCAGTTTGATGATTGCTAAGAATTATAACTAGTAGAGACGTGTTTATTTTCTCTTTTCTGTGATATTTTTTATATTACAATATCTTAGATTGGAGTATTGAAAAACTACTGAATTTTCACACTTAAAAAAGTAACATTCTCTATTGAAAATTACAAAAAAACACGATCGAATTGGTATTTATCAAAGAAATTATTCAATGTAAAAATGTTTGCACTGAGTCATTCAAATGTGTGTTGACTAGAAAAGAAAAAAGATGTATTTCAAGAATCCTACATTTATTAATCCGTTCATTTTATATGAAAGAAAAGATGAAATCTTATTATTTATGCGCTGAGCGCATTTGTAAATTACCTGGTATATATATATATATATATATTGCATTCCCCAAATCACAACAGACGTTTATTTATTTATTTATTTATTTATTTATTTATTTATTCAGTTAACGAAAGATGTCTACAATTAAAGGTGTCTATAGAATAAAACTAGTTAGAATACCTAATGTCAAAGCTAGTAATGCTTAATAAAAAAAGTTCGTCTAATTTTACAACCGTTAAAATACATTTAATTTAATAAGATGCATGTTTGAGCATTAGAAGGAGCCAGATGACACTGTTTTGCGTGTTTAAACTAAAAAAAAAAACAAAGTGTAATTTCAACCATGATTAAACTAATGGATAGGCACTACTTCATAGCTGGATTTCACACTTGTTAATAACCTAAATAGTCGACCAAATGTCAGGTATAAAATGGTGTGCACTGAGATCTTAACGGTTAATAGTTAGTCATGCCAAACAGATGAGTTAATATATTCGTCAATATCACTATCACATGTAAATATTTCATATAAAAAAAGTTTGGTTCTCAACTTATTACATTTAGTCAAAAAATCAAGAAACTTACCGGTTCTTCTTTTAAACTTCGTCTTCCATTTTCGAATGTTTTCCCCATAAAAACTTCAGAAACAACAGGGTCAGATTCGATTATATCTGAAGAATCGCGACCAGACGAAACGTTAGATCCTGTGGAGTGTAATAAACTGGATTGTTTCAATGAAATATTATTATTACGTTCTGTATTTTTAGGTAATTTTACACGATCATCTGATATATTAGTAATCAATTGACGAGTAGTAGAATTACAAGATTCTATAATATCCAATTCTGTGCATGAAGATGTATTTTTCGATAAAACAGACTCTGAAAGATTACCACTGCTAGACGACAAACATATACCAGAATCTGATTCATTTTGTGACTTTGCTGAAATATTTTTAGATGGAGAACAAATAAGAAGAAACTTTTTACACCCATCTGAAGAAATTGATTTATTTTCTTGTGAAAGTGTTGCAGCTGTTGCAGCAAGACGTTTAGGTGTTTGACCAATAGATTTAATTCCAAGCATAGGAGATTGACGTTTATTTGTACGATTCGTTCTTGAAATTGAATTGATTGATAATGTAGAATTTGTAGTTGTACATTCATTGACAGAATGAATTGTATGTTCAAGATTTGTTAAGGATTCATTAACAACAGATTGATTAATGCGTTCATTATTAGAAAGAGTAGACTCCCATAATGCTTTAAATTTAGGCTTACCACGAGGCGTTGATGTAAGTATAGGCGTAGGACTAGTAATTGAATTTGAAGATAAATTAGAACTACATGTAATAGATAATGGAGATAAATTGGATGTTTCTACAGAATTTAAATAATTTCCAAATGATGTAGAACAGACTGATGATGATATTGATGAATTAGTTGTAATGTATGATTTAGAAATATCTTGAGAAGTTGGTGATGAAGCAACTAATACAGTTGAACCATTAGCAGAAACATGAACTGGATAAACTGTCAAACTTGTTGATCCTAAACTCGATAAAATAGGTGTAGTAAACTCAGAATTAGATGTAGACGTAGAATGATGAATTAATTCATTAACAGAATTGCATGTAGAAATGGTAGATCCAGTTGAAATAGAAGTAAACGGAATTGGCGAAAATCGAAATGAATTTGACATTTGAACTGTTGTGCTAGTGGTAGTAGCGGTAGTAGTAGTAGTTGGGATTGAAACACCAGATGACCACTAATAAGCAGGAACAGAAAATAATAATGACTAATAAGTTAATTAATTAATAGATAACTAAGAAGTAAGATGATGACAATTTTCCACTTTCAGACAAATGATAAATTAACTTAGAGGGAATTTAAACTAAAAATTAAAATACCTATTCCAAAATAAACTAAACACAATAAATAAATTGTTGTAATAACAAAAATGATAGTAATAGCAATAATAGTAATATTATTGTTATTATTGTCATTTATAATATCTGAATGTGTAGAAGTTATTGCAGTTTTCTGATCTAGAATAAATCATGAAATTTCAGGAACTTTACAGGTACATTGTTGTTTATTTACTTATATTTATTTCTAAATCCTTCATTTCTTCTTATGCTATATATTTAATTGGTAAGTGACAATTGTGAACTGGCGCCTACTATATTGTTGCCATATGACAAGTATGCATTATACTTACAAATTGATACAATTTCCTTAATTGGCTTATGATTAAAAAAACTAGGAATAATTAAATTTATGAGAAAAAAAATCTAACCTAACCCACAAGCTCTTTTTCATATACATGATTTTATTTATAAGCTATCCGGATACTTAAACCGCAGGTTAGGAAAGGAAAGAGAAAGTTTAAAGTCATTATCTGCAATCAAATGACTAACTTCTTAAATTTTTGGGTTCCACTATGCTTTAAGACTTGCTGGTACAGCTGAATATTATGTAAATTAATCAAACCAAAATCTCCTCCATACAACCTGTTTCAAGGAACGAGGCAACCCTCGCACGATGGACAGCTCATATTTCAGTAAATAAATTAGTACGCATATGTAAAGTTACAACTATAGTATGTTTCATATGTTAAATGCAGACTTAGACTTCATGTAGGTTTCATGCATATTGGCATAATGTATGTATGATTTTATGTAAAACATTTAAACCACTGTTATTCAACAGTAGTTATCACGGAGGTTTTCCTTTCACTATTAAGTAATTTGAAAACGTATTTCAAGCGCTCAAGTGTGAGAACAGATATAAATAATCTCAACTCATAGAAGAGTTAAATGTCGGACCAACTAACTGGCACAATTGTCAAATGATAATCGAAGTTATGTAATGATTTGTGTAGCCTCTGAAAGATTTATATAGGATACGACGCTTGATAGACGAATCAATTGAGAAAAATAAACCAGTTCAAGCTCATAATCTAGTTTTAAAGATATTTAGTCACAAATCGAATTTAATCATGTTCATGGATGTAACTTGCTAAGGAATTCCACCTATAAAGTCAAGGTCACACTTTTAGATAAACAAAATAGTTATTTCGTTCCTTTGTGTGACATTGAAATTGTATACTACACACATAGTTAATGAACGAGCGCGGATGCATCTATTACTTTTTCTTCCTTCGAACCTTTAACATGTTATAATCCCATATTGCTAATGTCATTACTTCAAACGATTGTTTTCCTTCTTACCGTTTCTTTTCTGAACTAAACTGATTTTACGTGTGGGAACTTGTATCGATACACATTTGTGATAGGGTCTATTTTGTTCACTTTTGTCACTGTCAGTCTAATTATATTTTGTTACAACATTTACAGTCCAAGGTACACAGAACTGTAGTCCTAGAAACTGACATTTGTGCCCTAAAATCCCCTGGTACGGACGAGGGTAAGGGAGAGTCCGCTTTCTCTCTCCAAATGTTCTTACATGGTCACGCGTATACAGCCACTGACATGGAAGTCCTACTCACTGCCTTCTAGAGGCTGAGGTCTGTTGTCTACGAAAGTGAGAGGACAAAAAGAGAATGTCTGGAGTATTAATTAGGTTGGTGAATACGGAGGATCCACTTAGAGGAGTTGGAAAAACCTGATTCCTAACCAATGGTGTACATGGGCTCCAGGATTTTGAGGAAACAAATGACGTATGAACCTATTGTTGGTCATCGGTTACCATGAGACTGCATCTTCCAACGCTGCTCCACTGCCTTGTGGATTAGACCTATAGGTCAAAGGCTCGGGGTGTATCCCCCTAAGTAAACCACTAGCTTCGGTTTGGTCACTCAGGCAATATCCCAGGCCTCATACAAATCGAATGATGTAGTGTTGGAGCATATATATTTGAGGCCTTCTTGTACCAATATTTGTGTTTAAATAAAATAAAATAAATGAAAGGTGATTATTGAATGAAGTGTAATAAGTTGTCGTCTATCAGAACAATAATATCACCATAATGTAAATCGATGAGTTTATATGCTATGTGATTACTCAAATCATATAAAATATAATCAACAACTGGAGTTTTTACCATTCAGTTTATCAAGCGTAATGGGAAATATAAAAGTTAGATTGAACTTCATGGGTCCAACTTTTTAATTCCTATTTAGTTGAAAATTTCCAGTAGTACAGTTTTATGAATAGACGAATTGTTTCTGGGACTTTGCTCTTCAGATGTTCATCAAATTAACTTACAAGCCGATTTTTTTATTATCCGACAGAGAATATTTCTTCTATGATATTCGATACTTACGTATTGTTAAGGCTTTAAAAAAAATTCAAATAAGGTTACAAAAAAGTGAGGTTATTTATCAAGCCGTTCACATATTTGGAAACATATTTGAACTGGAACTTAGGCACAATGGTCTATTATCTCTTACTCTTACAACACGATGTTTGCTAGCTAAGGTAGTTGATGGGTATGCATATTCCAAATGTCCTCATGTTACTGAAATACAAATACGTCTCACTTGAAATTTTAATCCAGACTATCTCATTTTAAGAAAGTTGAATGGCTTAGTAGCATGTAGTTTAACCAAATATAACATGCCTGATTAAGTGATTTATACAATTAAATTTAAAGTCATAGATTTAATTCATTATTTGCTCAATTCAATATCGAGAACCTGATGGTGTTTCATTCTTTTATACAAAAAGGATCATTTCAAAGATCAGTGTACACGGACTCAGTCCAATTTACTGACACACTTATTTTCATGACCAGTATTAATTTTTATTGATTGGAAAAAATCATCTACACTGGGAACAACACTATCTTATGATTCATTATGTAAGAAAGAATGTTTAAACTATCCTCCCGCCAAGATTATACAAAAATAAAAACACTTTATCTTCACAATAATTATGGTCACTTGAAAAAAATTTTCAACTGTGGTATAATATATCATATTCATACATCATTTGCCATTCTATTAAACAGCTACTACACCAGCAAAAACAACGCTGCTTAGCAACAGATCAAATAGACTGTTAAAAGCGTGGCATAATGACAGCATTTATAAAATAACAGCAAACCTCAATAGCTATAAGTGACTGTAGTGATTAAGGTAAGTAAATAGGGAAAGACATGGATAGTTCTGCATGTAAAACAGAAAGTGAATACAAAATGTGCTACAGAAACTGCATTAATGACTAAAACACCAGAGTACTGAAATCCTACAGTAACACACTAACTGAATAATTTGCTAATAGCTAGCCACATTACATTCGAGTAACTTGTACAGTTTTGTTTCCTTCTGCCATCGCACATACTGGTGGTAGTCCCCTTCAACATACTTATTTCACTCAGTCAGTCAATCACAACGTAGAACTTCGTACGTATGTAAATCACTTCGAGTTACCATACCACATTAGCACAGAGATGCAGTTGTCGATTCAAATCCCATAGTGGTAGAAGTAGTAAGAGGATAAGCAGTAATCCCAAAGATTACGGTTTGAAGACGTTATTGAAGGAGTATAATCCAGTGAAATAAATTTGAAAAGAGAAAAAAGAAAGGGACATGAAGAATTCAGAAGATTAGAATTTGGCAGAACACAAAGAGTGTATGCACCTTCGCCATTGCAAACGATTTCGAGCCATCTCATTCAAGGTCTCTAACAATCCGTTTTTATCATCTCGCGGATCCCAACCAGGTAGTCTACACCTGCCAACATGGCTCAGTCCACTTGTTAGTGACTTCATGGATTTGTGCCACGTTTTGGTTTGGTCGCCACTAGCTTTCTTCCAACCTACTCTTACACCATAAAACATTGCACGTCGGGGCAGTCGGTGGTTGGGCATACGTAACACGTGCCCGAGCCATCTCAACTGAAGTTTCACCACTTCATTAATCGATTTGCCATCCTTACCTAGTACCCGTTTCCTAACGACTGTATTGCTTACTCGGTGATCCCACGATATACGAGCAATGCTTCGAAGACACCTATGATCGAATACTAGTAGCCTACGAATATCCTCTACTCATTATCAACTTACTATTAAAAAATTAACAAACACTGTTGGCATGTTTCAGAAGTTATCGCTTAAAATTATGCAATTTAACAATAAATTTTCACGAGTACAAACCAAACATATAGGATCAAGCGAATTTCAGAGAGAGGCGAACCGTAGCTAACGGTGTGTCACAACTTTCTGATGTGTACTCCAACGCATAAATGTTTGTCAAGCGCATATATATTCACACTTTACTTACTATAAAACCTTGAAATATAATGTGATCTGTCTGGTTTTATTGAGTACATAGTGTGTAAAATATGAACCGCCACAGTAGATTATTTTAATTCTTTATTAACATCCTTATTTAGTTACATAATACATTTAAATCTTAATTTCGTCACAACTTTCTACTTCAGTTGATATTGTATGCTTTTCAAAGCTGCAAAACTAAAATTGAGTCATAGCAATACTTAACCAGAGCCTCTTGTACTAAAATAACGCAACAGACACACCCATTAACTCTTATTATTGAATGAAAAAGGGCGTGTCTTTATTGATCATAGTGCTATATCCTTACTTCACTTGAGACTTAATGATAGTGATATACTTTATTAAGTGAAAATGTGCTTTTCAATAATTTCAGTAAATATAAATGTCGATGGAAATGAGTTTAACATAGTCACATTAGTAACCAAATTAGTAACCATATTAGATTTTTCAAACATGTAACATTACATTTTTCTTATACTCTGTAAGAAAAAGATGAAATATAATTACTCAACTCAAGTTTTCAATACAGTGGTAGAAATGTTTCCATAAAGTATATTTAGATTATGGGAAATATCATGATCACTTTATTTACTCGATGAAATTTTAATTAAATCTTCATTTAAAAATAGATTAAATGTTTATAGACTATTGGCCTGATTCATCATAGGCAAATGTACAAACTTCTTGTATGAAGTTCTTGGGGTGACTGAACAAAACTGGACACGGTTGACAGGTTTATATCTGTCTTTGAATCCTGAGTAATCTTTTACACTTTGTTCATACCTTTTGTACCGACTTTTGTTCTCTTTGAAACATTTTTCCAGTTTTCTTTGTTTGTGGTGTTGCAAAGTGTAATACAACTCAAACTGATGAATTGTTTTCGCAAGATTATAGCATTAGTCATTTTTAAGTAAAAACTACTGAAAGTTGTTAACACGAAAGCAGTAATTCTAGGATAAAGAAATTTATTGTTCAAAAAAGAATATAGGGTGTTGTTTTCTTTATTTTGTTCATGAGGTCATTACACATGACTCGACCTCAATAAAAGGTGTGCTGAATTCATATTTGAACATTCAGCGCAGTATCAAAAAATGAACTAATAATGATTGGGTTGCCAGTTGACTATATCTTAGATACATCCACGTGACATTTTTAATTCAATGTCTCAATGATGAAGTCTGATGAAACAATAAATCAGAAACTTATTCCCTTGGAATTTCTCCGTGCTAGAACTTTTAAACACTTAGTCTCAAAATTCATACAAACTCTAGTGGTCTTATTAATGGCAAAATGAGCCATACAGCCATAAATCTCGGTAGTCACTAGACATTATGCTTTATCCTAGATATTCTGAGACTTTTAGGGCAAACCAGTTGGTCTAAACTTAAATCAACTGAAATAAGACATGCTTTTTCACATTCTTAATCACGAACTATGTTGATATATAGTGCTGGCTGAAGTAACAGCAGAGCAGAAAAAAATACAGGTTGGTCGCAAAAAAGATTGCAACCAACCAATAAAGTAACTAACTACTGGTTAACACAATATTGAAAACAGCGAAAATTAAGATTCAGATACCCAATATGTTACAAACCCTTTGTTATAGATATTGGTTTACATAGTTCAAAATTTACGTCATTAGTACTAAATTACCATGCTCTGAAAGATAACAATTCAACTATTCCAGACCTGTTTACTCGTTATTATCAGAAGGCATTTATAAGTCTCCTATTCCACCAGCTAATCGATAATCTTGTAAAACTAGTTTTTAATGTACACCTATACTAGCCAGTACAGTGCACTGAAGACGATATACGGAGCATGTATAACATACACCCAAGAAAGCATCAAATGTAAGGGGTAAAGGGATTCATGGTAGACAGGATAGATATACTGTGAGGTGTGAGGACAACCGGAAATCTTCACATGTTCATATGGTGAAAGGATATCTCATCTTAGAGAACATAAAAAGAAAGCTGCACTAATGTTGATAGTCTGATCTATTTGGGAACGTGTTAGCACAGTCTTAGAGATAACTAGTTGAAATTGATCAAAATGTCTTTATGTGAATATTCTTTTCGTTTTTTAATAGCTTCCAAACGATACAACTGGTTCTGAAATGGAAAACGCAGCATTCTGAGATGCTACGTAATCTAATTAATCTTTCTGCTAACTGGTGAAAGACATCATTACTGAAGACGCTGATCATTCATCAGAAATACCTGATTATCGCTACCTCATAAAACAGACAGTAGTAAAACTTTGTCCTCAGGTCTGAAATCTACTGTTTCTGATCTAATTGCTTTTCGGCCGACCTGTCTAGCAAGATAAAACCCATAGGAACAAATTTACATCGATATACCAACGTTATACATCTACTAGCTATCATGGTGTTCTTTACTTAAAATTCAATGGTAACACAAAACAACAGACTTCAGATACTTAATATTACAACCGCTACATGGGGTTCCCTGTCCCTACTTAGGTAGGGAAAAAATCATATCTAGGATTAAACTACTCTTGATTTATTAGCGACCCTAGTCAATTTTGTAATCGAAGATTCTGGGATATAATTTCATAAGAATATATTAACAACAATGAAGGACTGAAAAAAAAACATTCACATTCTGATGCTCTCATTGTTCTTAAAGTTTGAATATACAATAACAGAGTTTCTACTATTAGTTTATGTGTTATTGGTATGTACAAGTGATTCAGAGATGAAACCAGTCAAATTTAAATCATGAGCTGTAGGTTAGGGCATAATTGGACATGGAACTATCATTACTAAACCTTATAAAAAAGTGTGACTTAAAGTTGAGTATGCAAACATGTACTGCCTCAACGAATCGCATATCTTATTTCATATAAGGTATGACAAAGAAATACAGTTGACATGTCATTTCGTTCACGTATTTACAGATGTAATCTCAACTGAATGATAGAAGTCAGAAATTGCTTCGGTCTTTAAAAAAGCCCGAAACATTTACAGCTTAAACTGCTAGTATCTACCGCTTTATTATGATTATCAACAAGTTTAATTTTTGATCTCTAGAAAAGTGACTCCATGAAATACGGTAAGACCGATTGAGTTGTTTAGTCAATGCTTTCTGTCATGGTATTCATTTACAGTGCACCGATGAGGTATCAGACGAAATTTTATGAAAATAAATTTTAGATGTTTGTATTTTTAGGAACCTTTCTAATCAAAAACCTACACACAATTTAATCAAAAAACATATCGTTATAGAAGGAAAATAATTATCAGCTGATGAGATACGAATAAATAAACACTACAAACCAATATTCTAGGGTTTTGTGGTGCAGAACAGTATTGTTGAAAACTAATAGTTCATATGAATGGATTTTATGGCATTGCGTTCTCTTAACGATTCAATTGCGTTTGATCAAAATCATCTAGTGTCCATTGGTTAACCATATTTTACCTGATTTCATACACCAAAGCTGACGAAGGTGATTTTTAACAGATCATTCAACAATAATTGACAGTTAAATGACTACATCAATTAACAGTAATAGAAAACATTTCGAATCGTTGAAATATATGTATAGTAAAAGAATGATTCTTAAACTATTCATCGTTTAAATGACTGTAAACATAAAGTAATACGACTTGATTAAATCAGACAATTAAATTATAGCCTAAAAGGTCATCAACACAGCAAGATACGTCTAAAAATCAATAGTTGATCAGGTAATTTTTTTAAAGCTATGATAAAAAATTAATAAGAAAATTTGCTCAGATAACAATAGATAAATTTAGATACATTGTAACAATATCTAAATGGAGATCAAGTGTACTGGTCAGTAACACATTCCTTAAAAATTAAATAGTATGACTTCTTTACTTTTGCGTCACAACGAAAAAAGCTGTTTTCTGAGTGACTGCATTGTTTCACACTTTAGACAGAAAATCGACTGCTACCTAATGGTTCTAATTTTAGTAGAAAATACAGAGATGAAGTTGAAAGGAAATGGTGGTTTCCGCAGAATTCTAACCGATTACACTGTCTCTAAGATGTCATTTATTTGAATTCTACAGCAACATGCTCTCGGTTTGATCATAGGACGATTATGTATAACTTAAGTCTAATAGTTTAAGAAGTTGGACTTAACACCCACCCGATAAACTATTTCCAATATCTGGATGTTATCGTTTGAATACATACAACTAGTTGACTTGAATAGTCTAAAACAAGAATTTAATCTGACTCATTTACAAAATTAAAAATCTCATGTACTAGGCTTTCGGATACAATGAAAGATAATGAATCTATCCAGATGCCCAA
Organism: Schistosoma mansoni; assembly: GCF_000237925.1. Taxonomy (NCBI): domain Eukaryota; kingdom Metazoa; phylum Platyhelminthes; class Trematoda; order Strigeidida; family Schistosomatidae; genus Schistosoma; species Schistosoma mansoni. The sequence continues at coordinate 85,020 of NW_017386028.1, read as the reverse complement.
ACCGATACAGAAAGAGGTTCGAACCTGTGACCCACTGATTGAAAACCGAATACTTAAACCATCGCTTCACAATGCAGGAATTCGTCTACAGTTATGAAGTTCCTTAAATCTTCTAATAGATTATCGGATATAGTTGCAAACTTTGGCAATACACAAAGGGTTTCAACTATTAGAAGTAAATATTTGCTTACGAAACAATAAAATGTTATGTAAAAGCTTTAACACTCGCGGATTAAATACCGTGGTAATATGTAATCAACAATGAAATACTTAAGGGTGATAGTGATACTGACAACTTACAAACATCTAAAGTTATCACATGAAACATAATATGATGAACAGGAGATGAGTACATTTAGCGATGTAGTTGAAGAGACAGAAATTATGCAGAAAGCGCTAATCAGTGTCTCTAAGAGGCACCTGGAATAGTAGTGATCTAATATGACAGCGTAAGTGAGAGAACTGAGTAGCCAGGAGTAGAAACCGTACGCAGACCACGTGCAAATCCAACTTAACACAACTGTAGAAATCAGAAGTTTAGGATCAAGATAGTGGTCTAGAATATTTTACAGAAGGAATGTGTTTAAAATCCACTCAGAACAATTACCAATTATTGCCACTGTACTTGTCCCCAAATGCACTGGTACGGCCGAGAGTGGAGAGAGTCCGCTCTCCCTCTTGAAATGCTCTCACATTTCCACACGTATACAACCACTGTCAGAGAAGTCCTACTCACAGCGGACGTGCTACTTACGAAATTGAGAAGACGAAAAGCGAGTTTTCGGTACATTGGGTTGGTGAAAAAGAAGGATTCATCCAAGGGAAACACCTTACTGCTGCCATACCCCTCTACGCGAATATCCTGCTCCTTAACCGGGTTGGTGGATATGGAGGGTCCATCTAGGGTAGTTGGAAAACCCGGATTCAAAACCAATGGTGTACATGGGCTCCAGGATCATAAAGGAACAAATGGAGTATTGACCTATTGTCGGTTACCGGGTACCATGAGACTGTATGTCCTGACGTTGCTCCACTGACTTTTGAATTAGACCTCTAGGTCAATGGCTCAATGAGTGGCCTTTTAAGATCACGTGCTTCAGTCTGAGCACCCAGGCAGTACCACAGCCCACTCACAAATCAAGTGACTTGTGTGGCGCATATGTATTCGGTGCCCTTTTGTAACAATATTTGTGTTCAAATAAATAAATAAACAGCTATATTTATATCACCTACCAGAAGATCGGAGAAAAATCGGATTCATTTATCTTCCTTACTACAACTGTTGGTATCATTGCCTGTCATGTTGATTTTTAATTATCCTAACATTAAGTGTAATATAAATATCGGAAGGTGTTCTAGGAATTTACCTTTCTGTGTTCATGAACACCTTTCGACATGATTAATGGAAAGTGTACGTACAACTCAAACGATCTATACTAATCCATTTATTTCTGGAGGGTCATAATGCCAACATGAATCATTCATTTACATCAGGCTATTACGTCAATAATTATCTACCAAAATTTCAGACTCGGTCCTTTAGTGTCATGAGCGGTAGCTTTGTGGATTAAAAAACTGGATCCTCTTCTCTTAACCACACCTTTGCTTAGTTATGTTGAAAGTTGTTTACGAACACAGAAAAGTGAATTCCTAGAACACCTTCCGATACTAGTATTGATTAATAATGATCTCGTAAACCGAATTTACATCACTTCGTACACTAAGTAGTCCTCAATTAAGCATTTGACATGATTCTTAATCATATTATTTCTTTCATTCTACGTTATCTAATATTTACAATGATTACTAACCCCACAATTTCGCTTGACGCATTAGATTACTCAAGTTAACATTACACACTAGTCATCTCAACATTGATAACTCTAGTTCACTAACGATCTTAAATCTATGTGGTAATTTTAGATAAGTATTTGACATGAACTTACGATCACTATTCTGGACCTATAACTGAACTTGATAGGAATTTGTCGAAAAGTATACACTATGATCACATATCTTTGTTTTAAATAAAGATTTACGGGAGAAATAACAAATGTTTCAATTCCTCGTGATATCACTTAAATAGTTCGATAATTAAACTACTACAAGTTGGTTAATATTGCTACGGATTTTCCAGTACATAAAAATGGAGAGAACCATTAACCTGCAATTGTACAGGATCAATCATAATGCATACATAAAGTGGATGGAATGTGGCTATCAGTGGAACCTCAGATGCACGTTTCATCCTATTTAAAACACAGTTGCATGTACTGGAATCCAAGAGTTCACTTTGATTCCAGAACTCAATAGAATGGATATATTGAAGCGATTCCCTCAGGACGCATATATGCCAACTAAGACTGATAAAAATCCAGTCAAAATACTAACAACGATATATGCCAAGCTACTAAAAGTTAGGTTACAATCATAATGTCATTTGGGAAGTTATTTACATACAGTCCTCCCCCCCAAAAAAAAATGACATAAGTGAGATTGGAGACGGAAGTCTTGGTTATTGGATTGACTTTGTTTCATCAGAGTACGATCTAAATAGATGAGACTACTCGTGACTGTCGTAATGGAACGTCAGTTTTTCTAAGATAACTGTTAATCATATAAATTGGAAATGTTCGTTTACTAAGATAAATGTTTCCAATCTTTTGCATTTTCCCAAGTTTTAATACCAAGTCAGCGCATTGATTCAATAATAGTACAGCACATGTCCGTATCACAATCTAACCATCACTGGGCTGATTTATTTGAATCTGCTCTCCAAATTAATGAACAATATAGGATTTCCAAATCTTATGAAAACTAAAGGATATACCGTTACAAATCTAACACCACAGACGGAAACACTCGCTTTGCTAGTGATATATTTAGTTCCCATAACAAAACTAACGTCACATTTGAGAGAATCTCTCACTCAGGTCGCTGATCCCAGTGATAGATTATATAAACATACAAATAAACGTAAGACACCCAAATTGAATAATATACCATCACCCGAAAAAAACCAAAATATTACCAGCCAATCAGCTTATCATTCACATCATCAATGTAATTCAGTCTAACCATGTAAGTATTATCTTTTATGTAATTCGGAAAAGTATATAAGTATACACTGACCAATGTCTTATACACCAATAAGATGTGAGTAAACTTGAAATTTTATGTGGTTAGGTATAGATTCATTTCTGCTTAAAATACTTGTAACTTAATGGCAATAACGAGATAATCTGCACAAAATACACATATGCTAAAAAAGACTGATCAATTGGAGTCCCAAGCATCAATGGGGAGATTCAAATAAAGGATATATGTGAATTAAAATTAGCCACACTGCACAAACCCGTGGATATCTGGATTTAGTCGCTAAGTAGATAGGGCGACGGCGTTCAAAGTGAACAGTGCTGGGTTCGAGTCCCGAATTGAATATCAACTCCAGGATGCAGGTACACCTAGCTGATCAGTCCCAAGTGTGTTAAACATAGTTTAGTGGTTTAAAAACAGTTTCCAGCAGTCGGGTTCTAACATTATCCTGGACTAAAAAGTTTGAAAAGGTAAGTAGTAGCATGAAACGTGATAATGAAGGCGGGTTAACAACTCATAGCGCTGATTTCCAGATAGATATGAACAATATAGAAGTTGGCACGAATACGTATCGGTTTAAAATGTTACACTTGACATCAGTACAACCGAGGAGAAAAACCAACAAAACAATATGGATGTAAGCTCGATGACAATATCGATAGTACTAGTGCTATACAAGATTGAGGAACTAGAGAGACATTAGGCGCTTGCCCACTAATGTGATCAGTATTTTGTCACATCACTTTAAATGCCCAACTATTGATTACCGTCACATTTTTTGCACAAATCAAGAAGTCAGCCAAATACTATTGAGTTAAATTTGCTGCACAAAATAGCTCTGGAATAACAATCTCTATGTGAATCGATAGGAACTAGTACTAAATCGGTAAAGCTGAACACAATAAAGTCAAGCCAAAATCTGTGAATGACCTTGACGGGACGATGCATCCAACAAGTCAGAATGCAGCAAATACGAATGAGATTCATGATTTGGATTTAGGCTTAGCATTTATATTTAGGATACGTAGTTAATGATTTAATGTGAAGATCAGGATGTACAATCTTGGTTTCGGAGACAAAATTAACATATACAGATAGCCTATAATTTAGGGTTCGGGGTTTACGGACTGTCGTTAGGTTTGTCTGTACATCCTAACGCTAATCTAAACCAAAACTTGATCATGGCCCTAAACTTTGCATTCTAATTGTTTTAGATACGCTATGGCTTTTTTCTGAATAAAATTTCTTGTAGTGTAATCAACTGGTAATTCATCATTTTTAGAGAACATATCTATTTGATGCACGCGATATGACCTTGAAACGACTTGAGCGCTCACTATTGGCTCTCCCTTAAAGTCTAGCTTAGCCAATAAATCACATGGTGGAGATGGTGGCGGAAGAAAAAAATCATCTCATCTATTTGGGTTAAAGTTATCGCTAAGTTTACCGAGAACTAACAGGACAGTAAATTCGCAAAGGTCAGTGGGAAGAGACCGCTAGCCCATTGACGAGATCCCGATTACATTTTTGGACTCGCAACAACTAATTTATTTAGAGAATAAGTCGGGAACAAAAGGCATGACTACCATGCATTCAGTCTGCCAAGCCCGGTCAGTATGTGTACTCTGAGAATACACCGGACTAACAATGATGAATTAACTAACAATTTTACAGGACGTTGGAAATTCTACAAATAAACTTCATCTAATGTCTCAGTACTTGGAGCTTAATATTTGTGAAACTACGATCAAATTCTGAAACTACGCATGAATAACAACGGTGGACCTATAATTTATGGACGGCCTTTGAGTGACGCTAGCAACCTTGGGGTAACTCACCAGCTTACCAGGGTCAAAAGGGGGTTATAAATTATTGAGGAATTAGGATTCGGAGTTAGAATTCAAGGTTAGGAATTAAAGTAAGGGTTTTCACCAAAGAGTGACATCAGCTATAATATCAAAACGCTACTTAACTATATGGACGACAGGATTTCGAGCCAAAGCTCAAGACTTGCTACCCTTAACTTCATTAGTTCGCCGATAAATTAGTCTCTCCATCATAACCGACTGTTAAAAGAGTTTAATTACAAACTGTGATATAGAGTACCGAAGTAATACAAAGGTTAGTGGTTAGTTGACAAGTGGTTTGACCAGTGTGGTGGCGCACGTAATTTTAAGATAAAACACTAAAGGCGTAAATGGTTACATATCCCCAAGGTTACGTAACAACAGATAAGGTTGAACTCTAGAATCAAAATAAAGCTGGTCAAGACTTACGTGTGAGGCATTTGCAGCCATAGCAACCGCTGCATTGGCTAGCGTGTTTAGACTACTGAAGGATTCAGGTATAGTTGTAGTTGCAAGCAAACCCGAAGCCACATTCGGCAAACATCCACTAGTGACAACTAACCTACTCAGATCAGCAACTGGTAAACATGAATCTAAAGAGTATGCTTGTCCATGGGCTGAAGGTGCAATAAGAAGCGCTGATGAGGGGAGAACAATCCTTCCTGGGAGAGAGTTCGCTGTGTTCTTAGAAATGTTTAGAACATGAGGCATCGCCATTACTGGTGCAATAGGAGTTTTAGACATGCCAAGTGACATAACAATTGGATGAGCCTGACTAATAAGAGGCTGTGGTGCAAGAACAGATGGCGAGCAGCTGACAAAGGGTACTGATGTATTTTCCTTTTCTGTTGTGTTGATATGCTCAGGAGTTTGTAGTCGCTTTAAGGTTTGCTGCAAGCTTTCAATACTAGATGGTGTAAGCTTCTGTAATAATTGTAGCCAGTCATCTTCACTCAACTGGATGGGTGCTGAATTAATTCCAGAGTCTGATTTTTCGTTTACTTCAGTCATTGTATTAATCCTCACAATTAGTAGGACATTAGACCAATTGGCATTGCAATTTACTCATGGGAATTTATCGAAACACCATAGTAATAAAATAACCATCTTAGAATAACATAACGCACTGAAAATGCCAGAAAACTGGACAACTTGTTAGTGCCGAAGCGATTGTCCCAGTGGTCAACTTGGTACAGGGTTGACTTTTACAACTAATGACTATTTAGTTTTTCTGCCAATAGCGACGCATCAAATTTGACCAATAAAATAGCTAGAGAGTAAATCGATCACATGCGCAACATCACACGCGTCATGCAGTTTGCTGACTAGCTTACAAAACTTACGTAATATGACGCGTCATTATTTTGTGTCTAGCGTACTATCAGTCAGGCTAAATGATACACTAGTTTTCTGTTTTACTATTGGCTTACCTATTCAATCGGTAATTGACCACTTATGTAAAAATAAGATTTTTGTTACTCAGACCCAACTCCATTAGGCTTGTGTAGGTGTGTATATGCTAATAATCAGTATGAATGTTTGGCCACAACTATTTATGGGACAATTTCATACACGGCTTGGTATTTTTTTAATAGCCTTATAAATATATCAGCGTACAAGATATGTGAGAATATTTTGTGAGGCAGAGATGTTGTTTCTTTATTACTACCACCCTCCCAACAAATGTTTATTGACACTGGTGCACATCTTCATTTTTAGAGAGGTGAATTACTTCCGTTTATTTAGTTATATTATTTTTCTCATTAATGGTTGGACCGCGGCCTTGGTGTAACTCCCATTAACTATTTGTTAATGAGAACGTCAAGTAATGAGGTTGAGTCATTTCTTTTCCTTGATGTGATGGTGTACGGTTAACAGCACGTAAGAATAAGATCTGAGTACAGTCAATGTAACAAACTAGCTTCACAGAAAGAATTAATTTGATGTACGCATCCCATTTAAACAATCGTCTAGTGTTTAAATTATCGATTTCTGGTTAGTAAAATCTATAAATGAATATAAATCCTTCGGAAGTACATTTTGTTGACTAGATAAATAACTGTATATATAATTCTTACTAGAAATTTATGCTATTGTGATGTCCCACTTCAGTTAGCACTAATTTAGTTTGACTTAATGGCCACTGAAATTTTCTTCCAACTTCATTTATCACTCATGTTCATTGAGATCACTAAGTCAACTGAACATATTGTTATTTTAAAATATGAATTCTTTAGAAAATGTTAGTGTTTAAGTAACAAGGTCGTGAATTTCATGGAACTTTAAAGAAAAAAATTAAACTTCATACTTAACACACGTATTGAACGTAAGTAAATTAATTTATTTCGATTGTTGAACAACCAATACAAAAATGCATTATTGTTTACCACTTTGCACAAGCTAGTGGCTATCTGAACGCAATAACTAAGTAAATAACAGTACTGGGTTTGAGTCCCGGAGTGAATATCAACTCCGATGCAGGTACATCCACATGGTGAATCCAGAATAGGACGAAACGCGTGTCCTGGATTTCACTGCTAGCCACCATCCATCTCTGCTTATAAGGTAAGTGAATTAGTTGTCAGCCATTTGTCTATCCAAATCTGTATTGAACGATTTGTACTGTACAAGTGCTTTTCTTGAAAATATTTAACAAAATCTTAAAAATTCCATGGAAAAAAATTCATCCTGCGAAGATGAAATGCAAACTCTTTACAATAAATTTTCTACTGTCATTGATTTCAGTATTCTTTTTCGAATATTCCAATTGTTGTAAGTTTTGTTGTACACTTATAAATAACCCTGATTTTTCTCCTATACAAAAACTACCTTCAAAGTAAAGCATTCATTTGTATCGCTACTATTTCCATTTATCCAAACAGAGTTCTACACAAAAATCATATTGGAAGATTAAAAATCAATATTGTTTTTTCTCATACTAACAGTATTTAGTGTCTGGTTACACAATGCACTTAATAATTAATGTTTATAACTGCATGATATGTAAGGAAGAGCTTCAAGGGGACTTTACTGTGGTCACCAAAACCCATTGATGAAATTCCATTTAATCTAACCACTAAACTAAGTGACCATAGTTCATTGCGTTTGAAAAGATCAGGGGATGATAAATTTAACGCATTGTTTGTAACGTTTTAGTGTCAATATGTTAAATTATACATTTAATAATAAAATCATACATTGAGAACTGTATTGTGACTAAGACATTGATATTTGAATCATTGAGACATTTAATATTTAAATAATTGGTTGTTTGGAATAATTTATTTCCTTTTAAAGAATTGCAGATGTATTAGAGAACATAGTTGATCACTGACTAGTAACCTAAGTCAGGTTAAGTTCTTTAGATTCCTATCAACCGCTTTCAACCACCTAGCATCTCGACTTTGTACATGAGATGTCCATTCACTTGGGCTGGCGGATACATTGTAATTTGATCTATAGGGTTTCATCAGCACTGAAGGATTAGATAAATATAACATCAAGAACTATCTAATGATCAATCGACTGTACAAATATTAGTCCTATGGGAGGTTAGTCGCTGCCCAGAAATGTCATGGATAAAGTATAGGGAGCTAAGTAGTGTGAGTTCAAATCCCACAATGAGCATTAGTTCCCACCAAGTTGGAGTTTCCTTCTGACTAGCTCCAATACCCTAGTACTAGAGAACGACTGCAAATCAATGAACTAGTCGTCATTTTGAAATTTTGAAGATAGTTATGCTTTAAATAAATTCTAGCGATAACAGAATGGTTCCATTACATAATACCTCGGATACCCAATTTTACAACTGAACACAATAACCTAAAGCTTTCACAAATCTAGTACACCATGTTCCATCCAAACTTTCTAACAAAATTCTTAAAAACTGAGAAGACAAAGAGAAAACAGCAGTTTTATTGAAGCTCAGGCCTACGATAGCACAATGTGAAGTACATAAATGTTTATCAAATGTTTTCAAGTTTTTTAGAATCAGTCACTAGGAGTGCTCATTCCAAGGATGTCTCCATATATACTGTCGTCAGTTAGGTAAGTTTTTTTGTACAATAAAAGAAAAAGTCGCGAATTTCATTTAAAAGGAATCAGGTTACGATGGTAAATCAAACAAAGTTTGTACTATTTACGTAGAATAGGTGAATTTCGGCTAACAGTAGAGACCATGATATGTGTTTTATCTTACTTGAGACTCGTGAGCTAGACGTAATTCATTTCCAGTGCTGATGTTTGTTCTGTATCTCATATTTCATTAGTTGTATTTTCTTTTTCACAACCCTTCCATACTGTCAAAATTTCAAGTGAAATACTTGACGCTTCATTAAATACATGATCTTCACTACCCCTTGCTAGTAGTTTTGACAGAAATTAAGTGACAAATTCGTTCATCCTGGAGTCACTTTTTGTTTCTGCACAAATACTTAGTAGTTATATTACAATCAGTTCATTTGTTTTTGATTGAAATTTATGGTTTAAATGATTCATCAGCTTTACCTGTAACTTTCTAATGAATCGTAACTGACTTTTCATAAAATGCCCCTTCAGTTGCTACAACGATGTTTGGATTTTCTTCACATCAATAAACATTTCTCCTTTAGTTTCACTTTGGATTCTCGGTCAGTTGGTGTGAACTTAAAAAAAGAAATAGTCAAATCTTTTTGTTGTTGGAACCCACGTGATCAAGTAGTTGGTATAGTACCAGTTGTTTATTGAATGCAGAATCTCTGTGTTTTTTTCACTCCAAGCCTTCCGTCCCCGATTGCTATGAACCAGAGGTTTAATTCATATCACTTGAAAAGGTTCGCTAATTAGAAATCCCATCTATTATTCTCTATTCCAAGTATCCTTTTTTCGTTTTTAGACTACCGTTTTACCCAGTAAGACGTTTTAACTGGCAACCATTAACTGAGATAATCTCAATTCTTATTGACTCAGACCATTATTCACATTAAGACTCGAATCCTATAACTTTCGCCAGTGTTTTTGTACCTATATGGTTGTGTCATAGAATTGAGCTGTGCTGTTCAGAGTATAAAAAACTTGAAAACAAAACATATTGATTTTGTGATACAATAAACATAAACGTATGATGAATAAACACTCAATGATTCATATGTAGAATGACTAATGTATTTTAATCACAGTCTCAATAGGTTCTTCTAAATGAAGCCTTAATAAATGCAAACACAAGTTACAACAGAACAAGTTCATTTATTCTATCGATTTTCAATTCAACTATTTACAATCTAAAAATAATCATAAATGTTATGAACATTTGTAAGAAAAAAGTCCAAACAATGGCAATATTTATCAAGACAATTATTAAGATGAAAACATTAGTGTGCATTTACTAAAAAAAAGTGACCAATAGAAGTAGAGGAATTTGTAAGGATTCTACCATGTGATTGGATAATAATCGAGCAGGGTAAATGAAAGGAGACTGTGGTTTAGGCTATTTTTCTGAAAATGGAAAACTAGTGTAGTGGGTTGGGGATAAACTCCACGTTGTCAAGTCATCTAAGTGTACCGTAGTATCTGTTTTACGATCTCAGTTGGTGTGGTATTAATTAACGGTACATCACATGAATTCTACTAACTCCGATGCTATATTTACCATAATATAATCGACAGGTTCAAACGGAGTACCGAACATCACATGGATGGTCATAACTGCCTCTTGCTGTAAAAATATAATATAGTGACGGCCTTGAGTTAATCAATAGAAATTAAGATAACACTTCAACTCCTGGTATGTATGTTTATTTGTAGACTTGCTTTTTGTTCTTCACTAGAAGGGATAACTTGACTTGTTGGGGTTAATTATTACGGTCAAAGCCGTCATTTCACAGTTGTTTCGTTACTTTGTATTGTTAATTGTTTTATAACTAGACAGCGTTTCCTGTTGGATTGATAAGTTGCTTAAGGTCGTCAGTGTATTGTACTTTTACCACTTTTATTGTTATAATTATTTAAACTGATAAGTCACATGGATTTGTAGGTAAAAAAACAAGATTACAAAGTATCATAATTAAAAATCTCGGTAGACATATAACTGCGGCATTGCTAACATAAAACTGATCTACAGATTGTGGGTATCTGACTACATTTTATGAACCTTGTCATGTTTACTGCAGCTACCGATCAACGACATTGAAAGATAGTTGGGGAGTACATCGAATTGATTAAAATTAGACCTGTAAACCATTGGGTGCTAGCTCAATAGTCTGAATTTTAAGAGCTCAGCGTGGAACCTGGAGGTTCTAGCTTCGATCTCCGGTGGGGTAGTGAATGTTTACTGAAGAGGAGTTCCATATTAAAACAAAACAGTTTTCTAGTCCTTTCTGGTTATCAATAGTTGTTGAGCTAAGATCAGTCAGTCAAGTGAAATATTAAATTCAACATTCTCCGCAAACGCCCTATATCGTAATAAACTTTAATGACGTAACAGATAACTAAAAATTGAGACTACGTATAAAAAAATAACTTAGACCAGTTGTGTTGATAAATACTAGTTAAAAATGAACAAACTAATAGACATAAGAATAGGTACTCGTAACTTTCATGTTTCTCGTTTTTTTGACCCTCGCAAAGAAGTGACAAGAACTAGATAAGTAAAGTAAAATAATCATGGCGCATCTATAGAGAGAAATTTTAAAATAAATCTTTAGAAATTCAAGGGAAAAATTGCGAATAGAATATCAAGAAACTGACTGCTTAAAATCGGAATCATATGGACAATGATACCATTGAATATAGTGTCATTTTTGGATTTCTAAGATGAGCTATAAATGTCGCCGTGACGAAAACTTCAGGAAAAGATAACAAAATTTGAAGGATTTATCTAAAAAAAGATTTTCAACAACGTTCAGATGTGAACCTCATGTTTGTTATCATCCACATGATGCACAGGTTGAACTGGTTAGTATGTACCTTTTAGCCAATGTTTCTTTGGGATTCACTCTGAAATGTAGACGATATTTGTTTTTTCTGTCCTTCCTAAGTATATTGTTTGTAGCATACATAAGAATTATTAAGTAAAAGAGAAGAGGACTTTTCCATCTCTGATCATCTGAATAACTAGTTTGTCTGATATAAGGAAACTCATTTGGGATCTAGGTAATTTAAATTCATATGTGACTATTTATAAATAAAAATTAGGATTACTGTTTTCTCGCTTAAATATTTGCCTCGATAATTTTTCAAATCGCTTTTTCAGTTTAAGTATCGATAAGATGTACTGTATATTTTTGTCTTCATCAGTTAAACAGCTCAGATCTTTATTGATTTAGTTAATTGTATAAAATATCTTGAATTATTGACTAATTCAATAATTCAGAAGGGGTTTTGTGGTGATTTAGTATTTTCATAGTTGAAAGCGTGAGTCTAGCTTCAATTGACTCACGCTTTCAACTAATTCCAGAATTACTTGTAATTTTTAAAGACCATTAAACATAATTGCTAATGACTACCAATCAAAAACAGGGTGAATACATTCATGTGTAATTGTCCCCACTGACTTTGCAATCTGCTACTCATCACTCCAAACTCTTCAAGTCTAATAAACTGTCATATACAATCCTATCCAAATCACTTCCTTGTAAATCAAATGATGTTTGTGCTACTAAATTCCACTTCCAACAAATTCAACTAATTGTCAGCAATAGGTAGGTTGTGGAGATTGTTGAATTTGAATTTTCATATCACTGACCAAATTTAGTCAGGCTTAGGTCTTGTGTCCTATTTCTAGCAGAGGTATTGATGATAATCACTAAACAATCCAATGATAGAAAGAAGTCCAATGTCTCCCGCTTTTCAATTGTTGTTTACCTGAAATTAGGACGTGACGTAAAACTTCAAATATAATTAAATTCTGATCATAGGCAATATAAAGATATGCATAAAGCTCATAAACCAACCAAAGCCGATCAATGAAATTCTCATGTGCATGGTTCTGCCACGATATATATATTGGTCGATAACATGTAAAATTAAACCTCTTATAAACAATAGGTTATTATCAATACCTCAAAAAATCGATTGTTTTCTACCGTACTACATGTGAATGGTGACAAAATGTGTAAAAAAAAATAATACAAAACACGAACATCATACTATATGTACATAGAATATATATCATTATTCTTAATTAGTTCAGTGTTACATATATGTGTATTTGTCCGTTAATACTCAAATCAAACACTTATTCAATTGTACATACATGTATCATATTTAGAAAAACTGTTTTCTCCAGCAAGAAACTCATTCAGGGTAGTGTCAAGGATAAACTGCTGCTTTGAGCCACTCTAATATGCATTTATCAGTTTACTTACTCTTGTGGAGTAGCTTATATTGGCCATACGAAGCGAGCATTTAGTTAATGGATATCTGAGCACTACGCTGCATGGTTATGCAAAGGGGAATAGAAACCGATGAAAAGGTCAGTCAATTCTGGTCACACCCTACGGCATGAATCTTCGTTCAAAATCCCCTACAAAATGAAGAGAAAAAAACGAGATACCATATATACACAACTATAGATTTTATAGAACTAAACTGTTAGATATTTAATATTCGTCGAAACTTTTGAAATCCTGATTTTTTGTAAACCAATTATAAAATATAAAGGTACACAACACATATACACAAATATATATCAATGAAGTCACATTCATAAGTTTATTTTAAATCCTCTGATCGTTTCTCATGTTATTGTCAGCATTGACATACATCCTCGGGTAAAATGACCTACAGGATCATTCATAAGATGCTAAAATCTAGTTACAAGTCAATGGGTTATAATTTGGTGAATCTGTTACATAAAATAAGATTATGGAGAAGATATTAATAAATGTAAAAAACCACGGACACGAATTCGAATGGAGAAAAAAAAGAAATTCCCTATATAAGTTGTTGTAAGTATTCTAGATCAGTGCATACACGATAGACACATTGATATAAATTTAATCTATCAAATAATATGAAAAAGATTAGTCAGTCACATTGTCTAGGCTGATTGGACAAAACGTTCAATAAGAATGCAAGTTTAAGTAATAACAAAGAAACCTACAAAGACAGTCAAACAAAGGTAAAGCTATTGGACCGCACTGATTTGACGCTTGTGGAATAACTAAGAAGGCCACCTCTACATGAAGTAGACTCAGATGATGTTATCCAGAACAAAAATAGAAGCTCCAAAATTAAACTATCCAGCTCAGAGATGTCAATAACATCAAAGTATATATTTTGATCTCAGTCAATGGTTATCAAGGTCAGTAACTGTATCATTAATTCTTCTCATTTTAATAAAAAATGAATTGGATTAAAGATTAACTTAAGGTAGGTGATATGAGGCGAGTAGAAAAAGATTATTACTTCTTAGGTACATTGACATTTAGATATAACATTTTAATGTTTGAAATTCGACCGAAGTTTAATTGGATTTTGTAATTTAGTTAGTATAGCATTGAAATAAGAGTCTGAATGTTATTTGTTGGCGTTTTTCGTGACCCAGTCCTTTTTATTCAACGTAAAACACCAAGTCACTATCAATGATGAAATCTGCCCCAGCCAGAAGATTTCAAATGGTCTACTTATTCGACAAAACATTTGTCAACTGTTCAAAAAAGCTATATAATATAGTCGATAAGTTAGAATGTCTAAAACCTTTGATATTTTTGAATTAACCCAATAGTCTTGGAAGAACTAATCAGCAATTATTGTAAATCCAATAGAAGTAAATAAATGTTTTGGGGTTCGAAAGAAAGTACAAACGAATAAAATATACACTACAGAGGCATTAGGAATTCATTGTTTTAAAATAGAACTCTGTGTGTAAAGATGACAGGTGCAAGCTCTCGTTTATACCATGGTCTTAATACCTAAGTTTACATACTCGGTAAATTAGCTGTTAATATCTACTTCTAGTGTTGTTTTTTTTTTATTTTTTTGAAAATTACTTGTTACTATCACCTTTACGTCCTTTTAATTTATTCTTCACTATTCTTATACCTCATGTGATGATAATCATTTTTAACATATTCCCTAATATCTAAGCTTTATTTTGACTGATAAATTGTCATCATATGTCTTATTGTATCAGAATTACCACTAATTAATTGTTTCCCTATTACTCCCGTTTTACATCGCTTATGAAACATTACTTACTTGCGCCTGTTACCCGTCGTGGAGGAGCATAGGCCATCCACCAGCATTCTCCATCCAACTCTGTTGTGGACAATCCTCTCCAGCTGGTTCCATGTGCTATACATTCTTTTGATATCTTCTTCCAATTATCGACTCAATTTGTTCTTTGGCCTTCAATGAGTACAGTAATTTTCGTTTGAGTTTGCCGATAGGTGGCATTGGAATAATTTATTACCCTTCTATAATACACAAAATTAGTATTCATTGTTCAGTCCATACAAAAAACCTAAAATCAGAATGCCAATTGTAATATTTGTAATGTTGGAAAATAGACGACTTCAATTTTTGAACTAGATATTGGATAAATAAGCGGAAAGGAATCGAAAGAAATCTACTACCAGTAAAATATGATTATGCTGTATAGCATAAATTCTTTTGAAAATTTTTTGAGAAACATTCGTATCAATGAAAGATTACATAACACAGATATTGAAATAAACTGTATCTGCAAATTAACTCGAACAATATAGATGGTAATAGAAAAAAAAAGAAAATCTATTTTATGCAATAATAAAAGTAGCTTTATCCTACTAAAGAAATTCGGTCATTATAGAATACAAAAACAATTCAATTTAGATATTTGTTATGATGTTTACAAAAAATTTCCCAATGCCATTTCTATTTAAAATTCCCTCTTTCTAATCTAAAAGTAAAATGTGCAATCAATAATCCACTGAAAACACTCAGAATTATCATTTCAAAAAATTTTTTTTCAATTTTATTTCCATGCTATAGAAGAAAAACAAACAAACGAACTGATAAAGCAAAGATGGATAGTGGCTAGCAGTGGAATCCAAGATGCGCGTTTCGTATTATTTGGGACTCGTCAGCTGGATGTACCTACATTTCAGAGTTGATGTGCACTCTGGGACTCGAACCCAGTACCTTTCGCTTCAAACGCCATCGTGTCATCCACTCAGAGTCCCAGAGTGAACATCAACTCTGAGATGAAAGTACACCCAACTGATGAGTCCCAAATAGGACGAAATGCGCGTCCTGGATTCCACTTCTAGCCACTACCCATCTTTGCTTACAATGCTTGTGAATTAAAGCTGTATAGAGGCAATACGCACAGTATGCACATATGCCAATTAGAAACTGACGAGTTGCAGCCCTAAACATCAATGGGAAGATTCAAACAAACAATACTAAATGAATTTAAACGAACCGATAGTTCATATTGAAATAATTTACCTTTTTTCTGGCTATTAGTCAATTGATTTTCGGTCAACAAAAAAAAGTAATTGATCCATATGTTAGAAATTCTATCGATAAAAGTGAATTGCACTACAATGAATGTTTCTTAATATAGTAATTCTTCTTATAAACTGATGGTCACCATTGTTATAAATATCATTGACGAGCAACTCCTTTTTTTCAATATAACAGTTGTTGCTAAAGATCATTACACTTATATATATACCAGAATCAGCTAGTTTTGACTTTATGTTACATAATAAGTATTACAGTAATATTATTTTTTCCTCCCCCAAAAAAATTTATAACCACACATATTTTAATTTACTGGACAAGTAATTTTTTTCTCTACATACAATATACATTAATTTACCAGACTTACTATAATATTTACGAACAACAAATAGGTCAGACAAAAAAATAGTTATATAATCGAAGAGTTAATTGTACATAATAAAAAAAAACAAATTTCACAACAAAAAAAGAAAAGAAAAATCAAAGAAAAAACTGTCTTAATCTTTTGTGATTTTTCATTTTATAGTTTTGTCACTATAATTAATATCTATTACATTGAGTAAAAATGCAAATTTTCAGACATCTAATTAACAAATATTTAATAATTGTCATCCAATATTACCTTTATATATATATATATGATTGTAGACTATGTAAAGGTATGCCAATAAATATAATCAATAAACTATACATACATACAACATATATTACAATACAATATACATTTTGAAATTTGTCCAAGTATATACAGTTCAATATATGTATATATATGGAACAAAATAATCAATATCTTATTCAACGATTTATCAATAATGAATCAGATAAATATTTTAATTGTACATAGAAATTCTTTCTTAAATATACATTTTTTAAAGAAAAAAAATTTTAAAAAATTCCTTTTATTGACCATTTCAAATTGTACAACATTCTGAATGATTAAAAAAGAAAAAAAAAACTGAAAAAAACTAAAACTAATCCAACTTATATTTTCTCAATGTCATACATAGTAAAGAAAAATTTATTTATTTATTTATTTGTTTACTTATCTATAAGGTGTTAATTATAAAATTAGATCAAATGAACAAAAAAATTTTTTTTTAATAATTAGTTTATTTTATTAAATAATTTAAAACAAAAGGTCTAATGATGTTTTTTTTTAATATTATACAAGAGAAAATTGTCTGTTTTTAACAAGATAAATTTAATAAAAGTTTATTAAAAAATGAAATAAAATATATAGAATTCAATAATTGTAGTTATATTAATTAAAGTAATTCATTTATTGATTTAGTTAATTGTATAAAATATCATGAATTATTGACTAATTCAATAATTCAGAAGGAGTTTTGTAGAGATTTCAGTATTTTCATAGTTGAAAACGTTAGTCAATTGAAGCTAGACTATCAAGGAAAACCTGGAAGCACTGGAAAGCCGTTTCGTCCTATTATGGGACTCCTGGCATTTCTAGAACATTCCCCTAGCCGTGATTGGATGGAATGTCTGCGGCTCTTCCTGGGCTTCTTAGGGCTTCCGAGAGTCTACCGACGGGCCGTCCTTACATAAACAAAACTAGTCAGCCGATACACGATCACAATCGAATAAATGTATTTATGCTAACCAAAAACTAAACCACTACTGACTATGGATATTTCCTTAACTTCATGGACCTTTGTTAATCGTTGGCATTCGCTATCAATAAATCTGTCGTTCATTAATAGGTAGTGAAACTATCATTATCATACCCACAGACTATTAGAACATAATACATAAACAGTGTAAAGTAGATTAAGATAATGTTGCCGAGAAGTCTACTTCGTTCATTGTGACCTAAGCTACTGTTTTTATAGCATCAAAAAATAAAAAATAAAAACCTACATGGCATTATAATTTTAATTTCAAGGTAGTTACAGTGTCATAGTGTAGAACAGCCCAGCGACACAAACAAAACCAAATTCAAGAATTCATACTAACCTGGATTAAGCATTTCATGACTTTCTAGATCAATTAATCTAGAATGCAGAGTATTGTGAGAATCTAAATGTACTGATGAAGTTGGAGGTATATTTAAATTTAGAAAAGATATATTTTTCATAAAGTTATTTGAGAATTGATCCCATCCAATAGATAAATAACGAGTGTTTGATAATGATTTGATAAATACATTTATTTGGCAAACAGTCAAAATCACGGCAGCATTTCAAATATATGGCCGAAAAATAATATAGTTGCCTCAACCAATGCCCACGACTGTCTGAAATTAACCCGATCGAATAATAAACCAGTTAAGTTTTTCATACAGTTGTGCCTTACTATCCAATTCAGTCACTAAGTCACTTTCCTTGAGTTGAACTGGCAGTTATGTAGAGGAAGAAGGCCAAAACTGATCAAAAAGCTATATTATTAGTGGTTGAATGATACGACTCATTAACAGACTAGACCAGATAAACATTTGACCGATCACCTCGGTTTGGTGAGTAATTTTTTCAAGTTAG
>NW_017386028.1:52935-65958 GCF_000237925.1 Schistosoma mansoni | reverse complement strand
AGGACGAAACGGCCGTTCAATGCTTCCAGGTTTTCCTTGGTGGTCTAGCTTCAATTGACTCACACTTTCAACTAATTCAATATTAACTACTGTTAGTTTAATACATTTTAAAATGTACTATTTGAATAGATATTTAAAAATGATATGTACTCTTTTATCGTACATTTTGATATAATTTTGATCAGCTGTAATTCAGTGATCAAATCAATGAGCAATAAAGGAATAACTGTTTATCTAGAGTCCTTCATTCTTCTTCTCATCAAGTCAGATCAATCTTCTTCCATTGAACTAACAGTAAATAACAGTCGATTTTACAATCTTGAAAGAACCATGGTCATAGTAGCATATCAGAAAAACTATGTGAGACGTTATTTTTCATATTTTAAATCATGAACTGATTTTAATTAAACCGACACTGAAATCTTGGAGTACTGGATGACCTTTTTGTCCTAGCGTGTGACTCCTCAGAAGTGCACATCTCAGACCCAGGGTGTTAGAATCTGACCTAGATGTTAATTTTATCAGTTCGCAATTTCCTCATTTAGAAATGATCGTGTCTGGAACTAAAAGAACATGAAACCTAATTCATTTACCAATCGCAAGCCATCAAGTTGTTGTAAGACTGATCCTGTCTGAAAACAATAAGTGAAGTCGTGCTTTTTTTCCGACTTTTCGTCACTTTTGTGTACTGACATGAAATAAAATTCTAAAAAAAACAGTTAAAGAAAATAGACTTACCCATCAAATAACTAAACATTAAAACGCTGATATATGGATAGAAAGAATTTTTTCAATAAATTCTTTTTAGGTTCTACAATTATTTTTATTTTATTTAAGCACTTAAATATTGGTACAAAGCGGCACCAGATATATATGCGCCACACAAATCTCATTTGATTTGTGTGAGGGCCGTGATACTGCCCAGGTGCCCAAAGTAAAGCAGGTGGTTTTTATAGAGAACCACACCCGGAGCCTTTGATTTAAAGGTCTGATCCACATGGCAGTGGAGCATCGTGAGGAGATGCAGTCCTGTTGTCGCCGGTGACCAACGATTGATTTATACGCCATTTGTTCCCTCAGGATACTGGAGCCCATGTGCACCAATGGTTTGAAATCAGGGTTTTCCAACTCCCCTAGGTGAACCCTCCGTGTCCACCAAACCGGACATTCACTTTTTGTCCTCTCAATTTCGTAAACAACAGTAATGCCACGAGAAGGCAGTGAGTAGGACTTCCCTGGCAGAGGCTATATACGCGTGTCCATGTGAGAGCATTTGCAGAGGGAGAGTGGACTCTCCCCACTCTCGGCCGTACCAGGGCATTAATTCAAATAATTCAAAACGTGGCCAGGTTTAAGGTAAATATGGTGCTTAAGAATTATAGCATATGTATTTGGGATTGTTTGTATAATAAGATAAAACTGTCAATGACTAATATCCAATGTTACCTTGAATAAGTTTATATTTTAAATGGGATTGTCAGATTAACGATCAGAATTAACACTCCATATTAGTCATCACCTTGTTAACAAGTTTATTTTATTTCACAGTCCTAAATTCATGTGCTATAATTTTAAACGATGTATTTTGCTTTAAACCTTGACACCTTTTGGATTATTAGTTTGGATATATAATTGTAGAATCCTCTTCATTCATATACTGGTGTTTTGATATGATGGAGATTTTTAAAGTACCAAATATTAGTTGGCAGTTCCTGAAGCTCCCTTCCTGAAATGACTTTATTCGATGCATTTATCATGTTATTATTCCAATAGTAAAGATTCAAAGTCATGAATACATTTGACTATACACCTTCAGGACGTAAGCTATAATCAGTAAAACACGGATCGTTATTAAAAAATATTACTGATTCTCTTGAGTTTTATCAAGACAAATGGTTCTTTTGTGAACTAAACAACCAATTTTATTCAAACACCAAGCCTTACAAGAAAACAAGGTCAGTGAGACGTCAGTTATTTGAAAATACTTTCCACTACAGTGATACATCTGTCACCTGAATACTTAATGCTGACTTCTTAGCTGATTTCTAGATTCTCTAAACACTCATACACTTGAGCCCAGAATAATAGAGTAAACGTAGGAGGTAGGAACAACAGTTTATCTCAGGATTAACTTGTGTACAGAAACCAAGGTTATTTATACATTTACGGATGGTCCTGATTGTCTAGATGCTTCTGGAAACACGCCGAATTTCGCAACAAAATAAATAATTGCCCTGTTAATGTGACAAATCTTCTGGCAAGTTTTTATTCGATGTTGAGTGGTTGAAACGCTTTCAGCCTTTTTCCAACTTCTGGAAACTACTGAGGAATTATTGGAGGCTCCCAAAATAGGGAATGATATTTGTCTTCATACAATCATAAATTCTGTAAATCTGTCTTCAATAGAATTAGGACGGCTGAGTGATTATCATGAAAACCATCTGGTCTTTTCCGTTTCAATGTATGATTGTAGTGCCGTGCTCCGCTAATCGTTCACCCTGATAACCGTTATAATACAGATCTTAACAGTGCATAAAATCAGAAGGCCAAGAGAAGCGGCAGCTACAATTTTATTGGCAGATGACGCAGGCCAGAACGTTATAAGCGTATGGGCAAATATCAGCGAGTGAAACAAAAATGACACGCATTGGAGACGGCTGGTAAGCCAACTCGCTTTGACCAAGCGTTAGCCAATATTTATAGTCAGACAAGAAGAAATGACAGACAGTGATAAATAGGATAAGAAGTGTACGCACACCTACGCTCATATAAAAATGGTCAGAGTTAATAAGTGAATAACTAACAAGGTGAAAACATGACTCATGATGGATAAGTGAATTGGTTTGTCCAGAAGCTATAATATGGTATATGGGCTTAACATATCGACCGGTACTACATGATCAGTCAAGATGAGTGTCCGCGATTTCTGAACAAATAACCAAAAAAACCTGATATTTTTTATGTACAATATATTGCCATAAATTATGTAATACATGCTTTATCGTTGGGAGAAATTCATATTATTGAACTTAACTAGATTGTATTTGATTTTATTTTTATGATAATTTCATCATTTACATCACACATTGGCTAGAAGTCGGGTAACCATTGAAAACCAGGGAGCATTTGAAGTTGTCTCATCATAATAAGGGATTTACCAATATTGCAAACCAACTAACCACCAGGATTCGAACCCAGGATCTTCAAACATCACAATGAGTGCATTCCCATTAGACCACTGAATTTTCATCTAATCGTCCTTACAACCAACTTCATTAAATTCTCGATATTACTCTGAAATCATTCATCATTATCGGAGATCCTTGGTTTACATTCATCGATTAGTGCTTCTCGATAAATCTTTTAATCATAAACGATAGTTTAAGTAAACTGGTCGATAATTTTGGGCGATTGGTCTAAACACAGAACATTAGATATTAATTCAGTAGCGTAAAGTTAACAAAACATGATAGTTCTGTATATAACCCCTAGCTGACAATGATTATTAACAAATCGTATATTGGGTTAAAACAAATGTCCACTGATCTCTGGTTTTCTAGTTGAAATTACTTATTAATATAAATAGTTATTTGAACCACTTACTGTTTACTATTTTGACTTTAAAGCGGAGATAATTAATGAGTGTTTTATTTTTAATTAGTACCTATGAAGTAAGGCGTACTACAAAACAATTTCTAGGAAATATAATAGATATGTATTTTTGAATTTTGTAATGAAAGTTAAATATAATAACGAAACTAATTAACAGGTCGAATTTCAGTTCTAAACGCCTTCTACTACAAGCATACATGATTTGTCACAATTGATTGATCACTGGGTGGTGATCAATGTCATATGTGTCAAGTCCTTTTTAGTGCTGATCGAATGCTATCGATCAATTTGCAATGTGGCCACCAGTCTAGGTGGCTCGACACCACGTGCACTATATATATTGAGGTAAGATGGTGGTTGGAGGTGGTCAACAGGAAACCCTGGACCCGGGTTTCGTGCTACTTGGCACTCATTAGCAAGATGTACATGTAATCTTGAGGGAACTGGCGCTCCTTGACGAATTCGAACCCGTGTCATTCAGCCTCACAGTCAGAAATGTTACCACTGAGCTACCCGGGCCGCGACCGAATAAATATTAGAAGATCCAATGCTTATTGAATATTTTCAATTGATAGTTTGTATAATTGATTATAATATTAAATTAATGTACAAACATTTGTCACTGGAAATTTACTGATTCACTATTTAAATTATCTGTCTACTAATGTACAGTTACAAGTGATAATTAGTTCCATGAATTGAAAATCAAAAATTCTACTAACATCACTGCTGAATGTAATGGTTGACACTGATAGGATTGGATAATTATAATGGTATATTGTGTTTCAACTCAGTGATTCAATAATATGGTGATCGATACATGACTTGTTGTTTATCTCTCATATATGAATAGATATTGTACTAGTTTATTCTCTGCTTTTTCAGACCTTGCTCCAAATCTGTTCGCTTCAGCATATTTTTATTGAATGACTCAAAAGATCTTTAATTATTCTACTGAGTGATAACATGTTTGTTTATTTTATAAATAAACGTACTCTAAAGTTGAATTTATCAGAGTTTTAATTGAAGTTTACATTCAATTCCCTAATTATTATTGTCAAATATTTTTATGTAAGATTATGGATAATACAGTCAAATGAATTGTAACCTCGTCTTTTATGTTTCGAGACTTAAATTGAGTGTTAAACTGACTATTTGTTGTCTGATAAGTAAATTATCGTCGTAAAAACTTGTAACTCAGGAGATTTATTCCCCAGATATAATATTTCGTCACTTAGTAATTTATAGTCCTGTCATCTTCAATCTATTTGGGTTGAAATTCATCAAAGTCTAGTCCAGAAGTAAATGATCAGTTTAGGCATCCCAGTTATTCCAATTTTTTAACTGATCAGTTGTACCTTTTTGATAAATCCTAGCCGTTTATTATTCGGAATAACTAAATATGTTTCTTACAAATGCATTCATCATAAATTTAGACTGCTTTTTTAAAAAAATATGGGCTCCTTCAATGAGATAAGAGACAAATGTAGACTATTACCATTATTAGTCATTTGGATTCGTAAAAAATGAACAATCCAGTCAAATAACGAGGTTATTTTATCGCCTTAAAATTGCTTGTTTGGAAATCAACACGTCAAATTTGTGCCCAAATAATGTTGGGATTTTGATGAATGATGGACTTAAATTATGTTTTACCCAAGATATTCATTGTGTAAGTCACTTATTAACATTAGTTTATGATCTTGAATAATTTTTTTCTGGTTAGCGCTTTTTAGCGAGTTCGAGCAGAGGAAGAAATTAGGAAGAAGCGCTGGAAGTGGATTGGGCACACCTTGAGGAAATCACCTAATTGTGTCACAAGACAAACCCTCACATGG
This sequence comes from Schistosoma mansoni, assembly GCF_000237925.1. Lineage (NCBI taxonomy): Eukaryota > Metazoa > Platyhelminthes > Trematoda > Strigeidida > Schistosomatidae > Schistosoma > Schistosoma mansoni. The sequence goes on along the minus strand of NW_017386028.1, from coordinate 60,508 downwards.
AATCCTGAAGGTCAGAGGAGAAGAGGAAGACCAAAGAACACATTACGCAAGAAATAGAGAGAGACATGAGAAGGATGAACAGAAACTGGATAGAACTAGAAAAGAAGGCCCAGGACAGAGTGGGTTGGAGAATGCTGGTCGGCGGCCTATGCTCCATTGGGAGTAACAGGCGTAAGTAAGTAAGTAAGTAAGTAAGTAAGTAAGTAAGTAAGTAAGTAAGTAAGTAAGTAAGTAAGTAAGTAAGTAAGTAAGTAGGTAAGTAAGTAAGTAGGTAAGTAAGTAAGTATGATCTCGAATATGAATACATCATGTTAGTGTAAAGTCAGTATATTTCTTAAAAACACTTTTGGGTGATAGATCCTATCGTTATGGTTAGTGATGAGCTAAACATTAGTCACAGCCTAAAATACAACGTTAGCGTTCGGTCATTGATTTTCTCAAGTAATCGACTCACAAGGTTATAAATTATCAAGCTGTACGTGCTATATTATTGATATATTCGTTAAACAGTTGTGTCCGTTATTAGTAATGAGAATTACAACTATGTGGTCACAAAGTGATCGAGGAAAAGAGAGAGAGACGGAATGGTAGTTTGTTTCTGAAAGGCAGACGAAATGAATAATATTCCACGATTTTAAAAGCAGTAAGAAAAGTGTGTTGTTTTTCTTAGCAAAAATTTAAAATTGGTCAGAGATAAGACAAATGTTTAAAACAGATTATGACCACCGAAAAATAAGAGTTTTGGAAACTGATTATCTATATACAGTTCTGGGATGAACTGGAAAAATTTTAAACCATTTAGGTTAACTCTTTGGATAACTCTAAAATTCACTAAATTGTTCCTATACAGGGCTGTCAGGTGATTTGTACGTTCCTATAGATTCTCAGATGTTTATCTATGAGTTTAGAACCAAAGTATGATAGTGTAGTCTACATAATTCACTCAACAGAAACAAGTTATTTTATACATAAGGAGGTGACTTGAGGGTACGAATCATTTCTTACATATCATTAAATCAACTGATGGCTAGTAAATGACATTTGTTCTGAATGGAAAATAGTTCTTTGGTTGTTATTTCTGTACTCCTACTGTAGCAACTACCAAAATCGTTCGCTTGAGTCACAAATTTTCTCCACAATCTCACTACTCTTTTGTTGCATTGTTTATCAAGGTATTCTTGTTTAAACCATACCCAGTCATTTTCTTGTCACTTTAGTTTAGATTTCAATTTTAAGAAAACTTACTGAAGTCTTTCTAGTTTCCAACTCGCTGGGTTAAATGTACCAATTTCGGAAGTTATTGAGAAGTGAGCGAAAATCTACAATAGAATTATCATTTAGTCTGTTGTTATATACCAAGTCAATTATCCCTTTTGTTCAGACATTCCAAAGTGTTTTAGTGACATAAAATATATGATTAAGGTATTTAGTGAACTCCTTATACTAAATAAAAATATTGTATTTGATTTACAAACGTTTTCTACATGACCCAATTTACATTCGGCGTCTATTTATTTTACTTTTATGTAGTTTCACATTCTGTTCAAAAACAAATGACGAACTTTCATTGATTTTTCTTAGCATCGTTTAAACTAACTAAATGATAAATTAGTGGTAAACGATGTGATGTTGTCACTTAAACTAACATGATGGTATTCTGTCAACATTAAAGGTCAAACAAATGTGGCGTCTGTTACTACTACTGTAAACCAATAGTTTCAATATTTCAATCTTAAAATGAGGTAAGACGTGATTCGAAAAAATTAGGGAGTGGATTATATTCCTGTAACACTGAATGGAGTGGGTTCGAGTATCTAGAGAAACATCAATTTCAACCACATTGGAAACACACCTTGTTGATAACTCCCGACTGGTACAGAACCTAGATACAATATTTAATTTCAAATACTTTCATAGAACCAGGATTTTGGAAAATACCTATAAATTTATTTAGAAGTAAATATATAAATAAATAGTATTGCTCAGGTTTGTTTAAGAAAGCATATTTCGCAACCATAGGAACAAGCTAAATGGCCGAGACCACATCCTTGACTTACCATTAAAATACACGATAATTCAGACTCTTTTATTAACTTGCTCCCATTAACCTTCATCGCATTGATTATCTAAAGACCAGAGTGTTCACAGATTGGTTCCCCTAAAAATACTGATGGTTGGTGTTAAACATAGGCACGGATTACACGATGGTTTTATATGTGTTCTTGTACTACTCGGTAGTAGCATGATAGTTGTACCAAAACTTTCAACCTAATTACTTTGATTTGATCGAATGCCTCAACATTAAATGTTGCTGCAATAACTATAATAATAATAGTAATAATAATAACTATTATTATTATTATCGCTTAATTCGACGCCATATTTCTAGCCACATAAAGGAATTCCTGGAGAAAAATTTGCAATCTTACAACAATTTGTAAATTTAACTAGTATATGTATATAGCTGTCGTCTCTCCTAATCTGGGGTCTGTTTTAACTAATTTTGCCATTTTAACATCTTTTTTCATCGCATATTATATATGATGTGTGAATTATATCTCCTCTCTTTTATTCTTAGGATAGACCAAGAAGGAAATTTACCAACAACCGTTATGGTTCAGTTTGGATCTTTTAGTAATTAGCTTTGCGACAGGTTGTAAGCCATCAGCTAAAGTGTCAATCAATTTAGTTATTATACATGATTATTCAGTTAAAACATGTTTAAAATAGGGAACTTTACTGTGGCTGTTAGATAGTTAGAAAAGAGGTGGCTAAGAAGTTCGATCAAGATATTTTATTCGTAATATTTGATAGAAGATATTAAAAAATACATTTACTTATGTATTTAAACGCTTAAGTTGTTATGAATACCAGATGAACGTTTGAAAACAGTTCACTTCAGTCTCAATAGGATATCTATTTTCTAAGAATTCTCTATTTATAGTTTTTTAATAGAAAGCTGATATGCTTACCAGTTCATTGTTTATCACTACTTTTCCTGACTTTTTAATGGTTAGTGATCCAGAATGTTTCTTTTTAAATACTTACTTACTCCTGTTACCCCTCGTGGAGGAGCATAGACCGCTCACCAGCATTCTCCATCCAACCCTGTTCTGGGCAATCCTTTCCAGTTCTTTCCAGTTAACATTCATCCTTTTCATATCTGCTTCTATTTCCCGGCGTAATTTGTTCTTTGGCCTTCCGCTTCCCTTCCGGAATCCGAGTTAGGGCTTGCCTCGTGATGCAGTTTGGTGATTGCCTTAATGTATGTCCGATCCACTTCCAAAATCTTTTCCTAATTTCCTCTTCAGCTGGAATCTGGTTTATCCTCTTCCATAAAACGCTGTTGCTGATAGTATCCAGCCAGTGAATGTTGAATATTTTGCGTAGACAACTGTTTATAAATACTTGTACCTTCTTTTTAAATAGATCTGCCTGAGAATGTTTTCATACATTTACATCGTAAATCTACCCATCTCATTTGATTAGTTCACATCATGTGATATTTTCAAATCGGTGTTAAATGTTGGTGTATGATAGGGATTAATCTACAGTTAATTTGTACTAATCTATTATCAAGTATAGGTAAAATAAAATCAATACATTAGCTGATGAATGATAAATATTGACAGTAAATGAATCATTCGTTTTTATACAAAGTTTTAAATAGTCAACAGTTTGAATATAAACAATATTTGAATGAAATGAATAAACTCTATGATACATATATTATTAAAAAAGAAAATCAACTTTTAATTGCTTAAGCTACTTCATTGATAGTTGTTAGTGAGTTTAGCAACACGTTTTGAATCATTCATTTTAAATACTGCTGAATTTGTCATCTTACAGTCGGCATAGCAACAGTTTACTATCTCTTAAGTTCCCAGTATAGAGATAAGAAATGTATACCATTGAATGTCAGCTCACTGGTCTAAAGGTTAAACACTATCCACGAAGCTAGAAAGTTTTGAGTTCAATCTCTGGCAGCGCCGTAGATGCACACTGCTAAGGGGCCCTACACTAGGGAGAAATACCTGTCAGGTGTTCTCGAGCTTTCATTAGTTTTGTCTAACCAAAGTCATTTCGATTAGGAGTTCGCTAAGAGCTAAGGTATAATTCATAATGTTCTCAATTAAAAGATTGATGCAAGGAAAAAGAAAGCGGCTTTCGTCATTATAGATTACGATATATGTCAGTCAAATGACTAGTGGAATTTTAAAAATGTACAGCTCTTCTCTTTAATCTTATTCGTTGAATCATCATCGAGAGATCAGACAGGTGGAACCAAGATCCTTTTAATATTTATTTAGACATATAAGTCACATGATTATATGCGTACAATACAACTAAAAAATCACAATAAGGATATAACTGGCTGAATGTTGACACAAAGCTGAGCAATAAATTTGCACGTAAGATACAATCAATAAGAGTTGTAGCCACAATAAATAAGTCAAAAGATAGCTTCCAATCGATACTACGTATGAAGAATATCATGAATACTGTTTAAGAAAATATGCTTTAAATACATAATTACTAGTTGACGAAAGAGTATCTACGTCTAAGTTACATATTTTCCGTTTTTACCAAATCTTAATAATGGATATCTTTGATTAAATTCTTTTAAACAACCCAATTATCTTCCGTTAGATCATCATATTATTTCATATTTCAGTAATGTTGATTAGTCCCAGTGTATTAGTTGTACATTACTACACAGATTTCAAGAAGTAAATGATATATGGAGTTCAGAAATCTAAACCATATGGAAGGGAATTAAAAAAGATCATATTAATTGTCATGGATGAATAGTGTATTCTAGAATGCACGTTTTATTTTATTCTAAAATTTGTCTGTTGAACGCATACGAATTTGTATGCCATCAACGTAATTACAGAAATAATGGCTTCAAAGAAAAATTCAAGAAGCCGTAGCATCAACCACAGTATTGAGGCAAAACTCACAGGATGCATATATGCCAATAAGAGACTGATCAATTTCAGTCTTAAACATCAATGGAAAGATAAAAGTAAACAATACCAAGTGAATTTAAACTTCACTCCATTGCACAAGCAAGTGGCTAGCAGGACTCAGTAGCTAAATGGATAACGCAATAGCTTTTCAAACGAACGGTACTGGTTTTGAGTCCTAGAGTGAACATCAACTCTGAGATGCAGGTACATCCAGCTGACGAGCCCCAAATAGAACGAAATGCGCGTCCTGGATTCCACTGCTAGCCATTCTCCATCTTTACTTATAATGCTTGTGACTTCAGGCAATATCGAGGCTATCCGCACAGGATGCACATATGCCAACAAGAGACTGATCAATTGCAGTCCTAAACATCAATGGGAAGATTCAAGTAAACAATACCAAGCAAATCTAAGCATAAGTTTTACAGTTTGACAAGTTTAAATACTAATCAGTCCAGTTCTATTGTCATTAAATTAGAATCTTAAAGACAGTTAATTTGATTTCTGACTACATGTTACGGGTTTGACATCTGTCTGTGTAACAGCTGAGTTCAGGAAAACACATCATATCACGTTTGGAAATCTTCATATCAGTCTATATATATATGCGCTACTCTCCGATGCGTATTAGTGTTTACCTCAGCAACAGGAACCATTAAATTCTGCTAGTTGATTGTATTAATTAATCAATAGTGTGACCATCATAATGTAGTTTTATCACCATAGCATGTCGGAAAATATTCGAACGAAATTCTATCATATATGAATCATGCATATTGTCAAACAATAGAAACGTATTCTGCATCCATAGTTCTATAATTTGTACAATTTGTCATTATTAAAACAAGGTATAAAAGATGTAAAGTATCAGTTTAGAAGTTGTTATCTTTATGTTGATTACTGTAATACAAACAATAAATTATTGATAAGTATTCGCATAGTTCACATCTTGAATGTAGTAATATTTACCTTGACCTACAATCAGTGATATACTAATTGTAAAAATATATACGGACATATAAGATCTAACTTAAAATGAGAGGCGGACAGATATAGATTTATTAGTCCGCACAAATAAAATATAAATTTCTTTTAAAAGAATATCTAGTTAGATCAGACTTACCACCGATTGGTCAACTGACTCACCACATATGGTCAAACTACTTATATTCATAAGGTAAGAAAATATAATAGTTGGAAAATGTTTCAACATTGGATCGTGTTTAATGACCTCTTTAGCTAACAAGGAAAGATAGGTGTAAACAATGTAGGAACGGATAAAACTACTTATCACTTCATGTTGTCATACTTCACATAACAAAAAAGTTAATAATGCCAACAAAAGTGTACAAAAATAAACAAGTAAATTTTGAACATATAAAGTATCTTTTAAAAAGAAAATGCTGCATCATAAAGTGAAAGGATATGAACATCAAATATTTATTCTCTAAAACTAAGAACTCAAAGGAGTAATCAATTATTTATTGTTTAAGCCTACTACCACTGACACTGCAGTTACTATTTCTATTACTTTGATATTGGTATTGATAATTTCATCTAACTATGCTGATATGTGCTTGACAACTTGAACCAATGCTCATATGTATCAGATTCCAAGCTCTTTATAATCAACTGACGATCTATAAATTTAGAGATTCAAATCCGCACGAATCATTGGTTCAAGCGCTTATAGGAGTATACAAAGCTCGATTGATCCTATTTATAACTTGATTGAAGCAGAAATAAGGAATTAGGATGTCAGTTATTCATAATTAATTTTGTTCAGATCACAAATCGATTTATGTTGAACATCTATTGAGAACCTAGAAACACAGGACAGGTATTTCGTCCTGTTGTAGAACATCTCGGGTGAGTGCATCCATCCACCCGCAGTCGCAAATGGAACCCAGGATCTTGTTCACGAATATTTAACCTCTAGACCATTGGGCTGACATCTAATGGTGTGCAGGTCTAACTTCAATCCATCTACGATATTGACTCACCATCTTCCATTGTCTTCGGAGGGTAACATCCTCACACCTGATACGGTTGAACTCCATCGATTACGGTTTCTCACTAGAACTCCAGGAGTTTTCTCTCGAGGCCAGTCACTACTAAACGCATGATAGATATCAGTATGAGGTTGTAGATATTATTGAGTTCTACTAGGACCACAAACCGAACGTTCGCACTCGAGACTAAAAATCCTGGGTTGGATTCTTCGTTACGGGGTCAAGAATGCACACTCCTGAAGGGTTCTAAACCTGGACGAAATAGCTATACTGTGTGTCTAAGTTGTCAATAGATATCTAGCTTAGACCTATTCGTGATCTCAACAAAATTCAACAATCGCCACAACTCTATACTGATAATACTCAATGATTGGTTGGTTTAATACAATATATTAGTCGAACTATATATATATATATATATATATATATATATATATATCACGTGTTAATCGACCGTTAAAAATTTTAATCAGCGCAGATGATGAAATTTGATTTGAGATCAAAGGGGGTTTTGTGGAGAATTTGGATTTTTCCCAGTTGAAAACCCCCCCCGTGAAAAACTGAGCCCTAACCGAGATTTCAACATTC